>NW_027466134.1:4875000-4915000 GCF_046127955.1 Nelusetta ayraudi
CAATATATTTCAAGTTTTTATTTCTTTGGATTTTGCTGATCAGGTCTTGCAGCTTAAAAAAAAACAACTCAAATTTTATAATAATTTTCTGAGTTTGTGGCTTTGTGGTTTTAATAAGCTGAAAATCTTAATCAGCAAAGTTACAACAAGGAACTGCTTGAGATGTCAATTTGCGCGGAATGGCTCAATAAAATGTGTTGCTTTCATCTTTTATGTTAAATTGCCAAAATAAAACAACTTTTACTGGATATTCTCATTTTTCGGGTAGCACCTGTATGTATATATGTTCCTGTATATTTATATTTGTACATTCATTTTATGTTATATATCCCTTACATTTCTTATATAATGTTTTTTTTTTTTTTTAAATAAATCTCCTATATTGTTGTTGATCCACCACCTCATTCTGACCATCACTTTTACACACATGGACACGTGTCAAGGTGCTGGTGTTGATGTGAGAGGTCGCTCACCTGCAGTGGACCACCATGGGTCCAGTGTCTGGAGGATGGCAGGCCTTGACCCTGCGTAGAAAGGCCAGTGTTGTGGTGGGATACTCTGGCACTCCATGGTCAGGCCAGGCCATGAACTGGAATTGTCGAACCTCTCGCTTCTCATTGGAGCCATTCTGTTGGGGCAAAGACAACAGACAACCGCACCAAAAATTAAAAACTTCAATTCAAAATTAAACATAAATGTGATTGAAATCAAGTTCAGATACTTTGGCAGTGAAACTACATGCGCTAGTAAACTTGATCATCGTCTTTTAATACAATAGCTGTTGCTTTAAGGTTTTATTTCCCTCAATACAGTTTCATACTGCATATAGAATAATGGTTTTTCATAGACCTTACCTTGTAAAGAGAAAATGTGCGCACACTATATGTGGCCAGCTCCACGGTGTCCAGCATCGTCACCTGAATCATCCCATAAGTCTCCGTCCCTCTGCTGGGCCAATACTGGTCACACTTCACCTGCAAGTCATTCATTAAAAGGTCAATTAAATTTACTGTGTAGACATTTGTTTGTCTCACTGTGTAGTCAAATGAATTCAAATTCAATGAAATGACATGCCTTCATTTATTGTACATAAAAAAAAAATAAAACAGAAACATTTTATTTTGGTGGGCCCACATCAGCTTCAGCAATGACACTAGCGTGCTGGTAGCTGTTGAACTAATAACTAATTTACGCAAACACCGACATGACTCCAAAGCCTTCCCAGTGACGCCCTCTTCCTTTTCCTCTTCCTCGGTCTGGAAACACTCCCAAACTCTCTCTCCTCCCCATCACATCCAGAGGTCCTTCTGCCCAGAGCTCCAGACCCCTGGATGGAGACCCTATTGTTCCTTAACAGCCGCTATGTTACAGCAGGACAACAATTCTAATTGAACAAGCGTCATCTAACAGGCCATCACAATAACATGACTTTACTCTCAGTTCTTGATTCAATGGAAGACGCCCACCCTTGACTTTTCCTCTAGACGGGTCATCATCACAATGGTGCAAGTCCTTTGCTCCCACACCATCCTCCAAAAGTCACTCAGTGTCTCTGGTAGGGGTCCCTGTGTGGCAATGTAAGCGTTCTGCCTTCTGTAGCCATCAATGTAGTTGCCATTGATGTAGTCACTGCCAGGAATTCCTACGCCATGGAATCATTCAGACAAAGAAACGCATTGAGAGAGAAAACAGTGTCACCTGCCTACAATGAAATTGAAATGCAAAATCTAGAAAGTGATTGTAAGGCTTTGCTGTGTTAAACAGACAGATGCAGACGTTTGTTTCTCACCTTCCACAGGTGTAAGGATAACCCTGGAGTGGTCATAGGCAATAACATTTGCATAGCGGTTCTTTGGCTTGTTGACTTCCAGGTTGGAATGTTCCCAGGTGAACTGCTGCCCCGGATCAATGCACTAACAGACAGACACAGCGTGATGTTTAGAATGCAACAGCCATGACTATCAACTTTATAGGTCAACAAAGGTTTTCCCGATCTGGCATGAGCGTGGGCACATAGCAGAGGTAGCACTTGCATCTGACCAATTCCAAATACGGACTCCGGTCTTAGAAGCAGAAAATATAAGCATTCATTTTCCACTCAACGCTTTTCTTTTTCAGTTCATACCTTGAAGTGCAAACAGAGATACACTGCAGACTGTATATATACTTTGGTGTATATATACTTTGGCAGATCCTACGTGTGATGCCACTTCAAAACCAATGGGAGTGTAAGTTTTGCTTTTACCAGTAAGTTACCTCGTATTCCTGAGAAAAGTGCAAATTTTCGTTGGCGCTGAGTGTTTCCATTTGCTCTGCCAGGTCACAAACAGCGATAGGAGGATGTTCCTTCATCCCTACAGCAAGGGGCACAAGTCAGAAGTACAGTCCAGTGCAACATGGACACACACACATACACACACACACACTAACTGACTAACTGGAGGTGTGACACTAAATGTGGCACACGATTACATCATTGTTAAAGTGTGCATCTTGTTTGGTTCTTTATCATTATTTTTACATTTGTGTGTGTGTGTGTGTGTGTGGGTTGGCCATGCCTTGTGTCTGACAGTTGAGTCTCCTCATCTCTACGGGGTCTGAGGAGTGGGCTAGCAGTGAATCTTTGACACCCATCAAAGGCTCCTCCTTGGCTGGACACGTTCGTTTCCTGAGGGTGAAAAAGCTTCATTGACTTCATTAAGTTCATATCAAGGATTTTGAAATTATCCCAAAAAATATGAAAGGTGTAGAAACAAAAAAAAACTGTGTGTAGTATATACAGTGAGTATAGCAACCCAACAGTCAAACTTGTGGGATATTAATCTGGTCAGTTAATTAACAGAGTGGGTTGTTCATCAGTTTCAGCTGCTTTGTTGTTCATGAAATTAAAAAACAACAACAAGAGAAGCTGCACAGGGCCGGAGAAGGTCCTGATAAAAATCTGCAGGATCTGAATCTTCTCCTTTGTTCAAGGAGGAGCTGGGTGAACACTGCCTCAGCCCAACACAAGGACCTCCAGCAGGACCTCCAGCAGGACCTCCAGCAGGACCTCCAGCAGGTCCTTGTGTAGGGCTGTGCTCTACACAAGGACCCCCAGCAGGACCTCCAGCAGGACCTCCAGCAGGACCTTGTGTAGGGCTGTGCTCTACACAAGGACCCCCAGCAGGACCTCCAGCAGGACCTCCAGCAGGACCTCCAGCAGGACCTCCAGCAGGTTCTTGTGTAGGGCTGTGCTCTACAACAGCAAGTGCAGTGAGTTGGAGCTGATCTGTCAGTGCAAGTAGACTGGATGGAGCTCTGAGAGGCTGAAGAGGATTTGTGATGAGTGAGTGGATGGTCATAGATTGGCACTGACCTTTCTTGCTTGCTGTGTCCACACAATGGAAGCAGAGGGAGAATAGGGGCGAAGAGACAACAGATTAGTTTCAAAGTTGTCACAGGAGGATCCAACACACTCAAGACCACATCCTCAACGAATGGCGCGCAAGTGTTGTTGGTTGTGGAATAAAAAGCTTAACGGGCCGCATATGGCCCCTAGGCCGTAGTTTGCCCACTGGTCTGGATTGTTTGATATGAATACGCATGTGGTTGGTTGAGCAGACAAAAAGGGAACTCAATACCATATTCTGCACCAATTCAAACATTGCTAGGCAAGGAACAGAAAAAGACAATGTAGTCACATTGTAGACACATGTAGTCTGACTACTGGTCATTTATTCTAAGGCTGTGTTGTAAACCACACTCACCTCTTAAACAGTAGAATACCAATGACTATGATGATTATGAGAATGACAGCAAGCACCGGGCCCATCACCCAAAGCATTTCTGGTTCCTCACTTTGTCTGGTCATGCCACTATGAAGCTTCACCCTCAGTGACTCTGAGAACGGGCTGGATGCAAAGATCTTCTGCAGAAAGTGACCAGAGGAAGATCTACAATCAGTTCAGGTTCACCAGTGACAGTGATACATTCTGACTTCTGCAGGAGCCTCCTGTTGATGTTCATCAATGCAATTTTTCACCTACTTGTCTGCCATCAAGCTGGCAGCATATAGCATATATATATATATTTGATATATATATTGATAGGGGCCTATGAAACACTGTTCCATTAAACCATTGGATTTGTTGCTTTTCTTTTTCCTTTGAGTGTCTACTTACATGTTAGCAACCCTGTGACACACTCTAGTCTAAAACGTTACATTTATGCACCATCAACAAAAGTTACGTGTTGTTGCAAATTCTGTTAACGAACTAAACAAACTAAAAAAAAAGTTTGAATTGAAGTGATGGAAACGATCCATCCTGAAAACGTGTTCTCTGGATCGTTTTCAGCCACTCCTAATCTGCCATGAGAGGAGAATCTGCAGCAGTGCTGGGAAACACAGTAGACCTTCTTGCAATGACACGAATTGTTGTGCCATCATGGACTACTTTGGACAACTTGTGTTACCTCAGTAGTAATGCAGGTACTGTTCCATGCTACCAATAGTGATGCTGATCCAAGCTGTGCCAAGCCAAGCCAAGCCAGTCTAAAATCATCCAGAGAGGATGAGCTATCTCAAAAAAAAAAAACCCTTCCTATTTTGGGGTGTCGTCCAATTGTTGGCCCACTAGTGAAACTGTTGTTTATTCCATTGACAACAACGTAGCTGAAACTGAACGACAACTCCCCATGCAAATCAACTGAGCAGATCCCTATCCCAGAAGCTTCACTCCTAGGTTGCTATACTCTGATTAAAAAGTGTCCCTCTAATCTTTTTGAGCAGTTTATATTTTCTTCATTCATGACAGCTGCTAGCATGAAGTACGTTGTGCATTTATCCAGTTATCATTATATTCATTGAATCCAATGAATTCAGCAACTATTCATTATCTTAATTGTGTGATAACCACAATGTACTTACTGACTCATTGTCCATCAGCTCAGCCAGCACAAAGCACAGATACTGTTGTTGGCCCGACAGGGGTTTGTTATAGTAGCCGTTGTATTTCTTCTCATCACCCAGAGTGAAGATGGCTGGCAGAGTGCTCATCTTGGCTGCAATGTGAGGCTGCAGGAAGTCCTGGCTCTGTCTCCTCTTCCTCTGCAGGCTGCTGTCAGCACCAGGCTCCAGGAGCTGCTGAGGACCACGCAGCAACACGCAGTGGAGTGTCAGGATGTCGCAGAACATTAGATGACAAAACACATGTGGACATGTGACATATTAAATATGGACAGATATTTCTCAATGCATCTGTCTACTCTTCACGACTCCAAACTGAACAACAGGATGTTGCTAAGTGTCAATTTTTCCTTGGCTGTGGCTCGGAAAAACAAACAAACGTACTTGAGATTCAGACCAGGTAAAGTTAGATAGCGAGACTTTTACTGATGAAGACAATTCATTTAAATCGTTTAAATAATTTAAAAAGCTTCACAGCGGTCTCAGAACAAAAAAACAAAACCCAAATTAAAGCACACATAACACAAAAGCGATTACAGCTTGTAAGAGTTTATATTTCTAGGTGGAGAGACAAGTCAAGGAATTAATACCTACTGACCTCATTTATGTCCATGTCATCCGGATTCTCCCACTTTTTAAGAGTGGCCAGGGTTATAGGGACGACAACAATGTAGTACCACCTTAAAGAAAAGGAAAGGTGGAGGGAAAGGTTTTTATATAGAAATGATGTTGGGTTGTCTAAGCACACACAAACACACATAGAGTTCTAGATAATTGTATTAGGTTGATTCAACATACACAGACTGCATATGTGAACCAAAGCCTACAGACCTTACGGCAACTCCAGCGGGAACCCTGGGAAGACTGAGGGTGATTCTTCCACCTTCATCCATCTCATGTTGTTCCTGAGTGGGCTTCATCTTCAGCAGGTCTGGAGCCGTTCGAATGGATACTTGTTGCTGGAGGCCACCCGCACTGTTACCCCAGCTCATCAGCACAAAGGAATAATCAGTGTCAGGCTGCAGCTGTGTAATCCACTTCCTTTTCAGGTTGCCTAGCACCTCCACACTCTGCTGGTTGTACAGGATCTAAGAGCAAGACATGGACATTTTGTCATGTTTAATTTTTTTTTTTTTTTTTAAGTACCAACACTATAAACATCACACTGTTTTCTTTTCAAATTGTCTTTTTGGAGGTTATGGGAGGATGTCCTACCTTGAGAGGTACTTCAGATTTGAAGGTTTCTGGTATTTCCCAGGTTAGCAGGACTGAGGTTTTCATCACAGCCTTTACTCCAAAGTTCTTGGTGAATGCTAAGGGAAATTATAGATGGTTAATTTTATTGTCAATGTCAATGCAATTTTTGAAGGTTTTATATTCCAAAAGAGACACGATCGTCCTATACATCATCATACGCCATGCTATACATAATCCTACATTTCGGTTACAGTACACTAAACTGGGAACAGCCCATTCGTCCGACCTCCCATTAGTCCGACAAATTTCCCATTGGTCAGACCTCCCGTTAGGGTTCTGGTTAGGGTTAGGGGAGGTTGGACCAATGGGCAGCTTGTCGGACTAATGGGAGGTCGAACCGATGCCATGGTCCCCTTCAATTACTCTTCCTTGGTTTAAGCGATCACTTGATTTTTCTCCACACTTAAACTTCTCCAAAAGCACAGATGGAGAGACACCTGACCTCGTCTCATTCTTGAATTAATCCCAGTTAAATTTGTATGGTTTGGATGTAGCATAATTGGACCACATGGCCGTCCTTGATATTGCCCCCAGCATATCAGCCAGTGGCTATTTTTGCTAAATTTCAACCGATGGACTTACTTGGCATCGAGGTGGACATGGTTCTGCTCTGGATGCTCGGACTGATGGGTCCTTCACCCTTGCCGGTAAACGCTTGAACCCTGATGTCATAGGTTGTGTCAGGCAATAAACCCTCGATGGTCAGCTGTGCTTCTGTTGTACTGTTGGTGACGTTGTACTGGCTGTTAATGTCCCGATACACCACAATGTACTTGACGATCTTTCCATTCCTCTCCGCCAGAGGAGGAGGATCCCAGGTCAGACTGGTGGAGGTGGCAGTCAGGCCCACCACCCTCAGGTTCTGTGGGTAGCTGCTGGGAACGTCTTCAGGGGTGCTGATCTCCTTTATGTACTCCTCCCCATTGCCTGCTCGGTTTTTGGCACACAATTTAAAAACGTACGTGGCCCCCTTGTGGAGACCCGTGACTGTGAAGTGATCGTCTGTCTGTCTGAACTCTTTAACGACGAAGGCTTCTTCTTCTGCTCTCTTGTACTGCAGTTGGTATCCCACATGCTCCCCCACCATCTCCTTTGGTGGTTGCCACTGGATCAGAGCAGTGTTGCCTATGGTGGTGCTGATCATCATGGTAGGCTTGCCAGGCACTGGGGGAGAAGGATTATTCAACAGCTTTTTAGTTTTCCTCTCAATAGTAGAACATTTGGAGAAACGTTTAGAACCTGGAAACATCTGGCCAGTTTGCACCTGCTCCAGTGGTGGTAACAACCTTTGCCTTGCTTCGTGCTCCATCACCCTTGGTGGTGTAAGCAGCCACAGTCACAGAGTAGGTGGTTTCTGGAAGTAGACCTGGTATTATAGCCTCCTGTGTGATAAATAAAGAGAAATAAAGAAATTGATACAATCCAGACTTATTCATAGATATTTAAGCAGGCATGTTCTCAGATTTTTTCATGATGAATTGAAAACTGGACTTGGGCATAAAACTGTTGAAACACCTCAGCATCAGGGAGGGAAATATCCATCATGACTGGCTGGCCATGGGGTTCCCCATTATGTAGCCTGGTGTAGACCAGCTGGTAGCCTCTAATCTGGCCATGATGCTTCAGAGTTAAGGGAGCTTTCCAGGAGACCCTGAGGGCAGTGGAGTTGACCGCATCGACCGCCACCTTCCTGGGAGGAGCTCCAGGTACTGCAATTATAAACACCATGCAATCAATCAGTCAGATTTTTTTTTATTTCACTTTTTAATGACCTCAACCAACCAATAGAATCAGGCTTTGAATTAAGACGAAGACTTCGTCAGCCTTAGCAAACCTGAAAGTTTGCTGAGTGAAGCTGAAAGCTTTCAATCAATCAATCAATCAATCAATCAATCTCTAATTATCATTATTTAAATCCTTTTTTCTCTTCCAAGTGCAAAGAGGCCGAACCAAAGCAATGTTGGTAGAAGAGAACACTCACAGGATTTGGGAGTCCTGGCCTCAACGGGCTGAGTAAAAACTCCCAAGCCCACCTCAGATTGGGCTGCCATTGAGAATACATACAGCGTGTCCGGTTTGAGGCCGTCAACTGCATGTGAGCCTGCAGGCTCAAAGGTGACCTGATGCTGTGGAGAGACAATAAGAATGTTCTGTTGTTTTTTCCATCTTTCAAGACATTATCATTTAAATTAAAAACCCAGATGATGCAAATGTTAAATCATGTGCATCTCGTGCTGCAAAAACAAAGTAAGTCATTAAAAAAAACATATCTTTAAGTTGTTCACAAATCTGTGTACAGTATTGTTCTTTTTTGATCTGTTGTTGTGTGCGTTTGATTTTTTTTTGGAGATGTCATGGTGCAAAAGTCACAGATTCACTAGTTTGTTGGTTCTGAAGAGAGCTTTGTTGTTTTTTTTTACTCCACACATTCACACTGAATAACAGCAAGGTGTGTTTTTGCCCCGTCAGCATTACCTGGACTGCCGGATTGTTGTCCTCCCAGTAGCGCAGCTCAAAGCTAATGATGTGGTCCTGTACAGGCCAAAGCCACGACAGCAGGATACGGGAATCCAGTTCTGCCTCGGCCTCAAAATCAGCTGGCTGTGCTGGAACTTCAGCCAAAAAAACAAAAGAAAAAACAGAGCAAACACAGAGCTAAAACAACACATGGGTAACACAGTAGTAGTAACAGAGTAACAACTCTTTCAATGTATATGTATATATAGTGAGAGCTTTGTTGTTCACCCTGCAACTCACTCTGGCTGCTTCTATTTCTGTCTTTCTGTCTCTTGGCACATTTTTTTGTATTTCCTTCCCACCTCAACTGTTCAAAAAAGCAGATGAGCGCCCCCTGGAGTCTGGATCTGCTCCCCCTGCTGCTCTGGGGGGGGTGCATCCGTTGTTTTTTCCTCTGATTGTACAAAGCGCTTTGAAGCCTTTGGCTGTGATATATTCATTCATTCATTCATCTTCTATACCCGCTTATTCCTATTCAGGGTCACGGGGGTCTGCTGGAGCCTCTCCCAGCTGTCTTAGGGCGAAGGCAGGGTGACACCCTGGACAAGTCGCCAGTTTATCGCAGGGCTGGTTGTGATTTAGCGCCGTACAAATAAAAGCTGATTGATTGATTGAATTTTAGTGGCTTTTCTTCAGATGCGCTCAATAGTCTGGCCATTACGGTACACTCCAGCCAACTCCAGAGCAAAGCACCGTGCTGCTGCATGTGTGCGAGCGAGCCCTCACCTCCCTGCTGGGTCTTGATCTGCAGGAGATCAGAGGGAGGGCCGTCTCCCACCGACGTGAAGCCCAGCACTCTCAGGCTGTAGGTGATGTCTGCCGTCAGCTCCGAGACGGTGGTCAGCTGACTGTCGTCAGTGTTGTGCTTCTGCCAAGCGCTGAGGGGGGCGTCGCTCTCAGACGTGTAGTAGACTCTGTATCCTCGGATCAGACCGTTGGGCTCCTCTGGAGGCTTCCACTGGACCAGCATAGTGCTGGGACCCAGCATGCGGGCCTCAACATGAAGAGGAGGCGACGAGGGCGCCTGCTCACTGGTCCGGGTGTCCACGACACTGCTGGAGGCGCCGCGGCCCACGTTGTTGACGGCGATGACGCGAAACTCGTATTGTGAGAAGGGGCTGAGGCCGCCGATGCTGTAGCGGGTTGTTGCCACTCCGTCTACTTCCTGGAAGCCGTTATCAGACAGCTTGGCACGGTACTGGATAATATAGTAGGACACTGGCTCAGGGTTGCCAGAGTCCCAGGTCAGGGTGACGCTGGTGGCTGTGGTCTCAGTTACAATGAGGGAAGTGGGCGGCTTGGGCAGTGCTGTTTAAAGACAGAACACAGTAAAATGTACATATATAAAATATACATTGGGGAAGAGAGAGGGACAGAGAGAGCAAAGGCAACAACATACAATATTGTATTAGCAAAAATGTAGCGCTTTTCAAGGACTCACTGCACTTTACATTGAACCCATGATTCATTCACACCACATTCACACTGGTGGTGGTGGAGCACCATGTGTGGCCTCAGCTGCCCTGGGGCCAGACTGATGGAAGCCTGGCAGCCAATCAGACGGCCCCTCTGACCACCACCTCTGGGTTCAGTGTCTCGCCCAAGGACACGACGACAGACCGGGATGCAGCAGGATTTGAACCGCCAACCTTTCGGTCACTGGACAACCCGCTCTACCTCCTGAGCTACAGTACCTTAAGAAGTCATTAGAGCCACGTCGGAAGATTTTCTGACCTTTGACGATGATTTGAGCCGTAGTCTCAATCATGCCCAGCGAGGATACGGCTACGCAGGTGTAATTGGCAGACTGGCGGATATCAGTGAGCTCCAGGACATTGCGGCCAACTGGTATCTCCTCCTCGCGGGTCAGCTCCACTTCGCCGCTGATCCACTTGACGTACGGCATGGGAGCGCCGACCGCAACGCAAGTCAGGTTGACGCTGCCGCCAGGCATCACCTCGTGATTGGTTGGTGGGATGGAGAAACGAGGAGGGACTCGCCGCACTGCAGGAAGTGGAGGGAAGCAGCGTGAGAGTAGATACACACACACTGAACCACTGGGCTGACCTGGCTTGCACTGTGGTATCTGCACTATAGGACAGCTAATGAAGGGTACACAGCACTAGCTGTTGGATGGAGCACATTTATTTAATTTTTGGAGCACATACTTTGAGTACATATGGGGGGAGGAGGAGGAGGAGAAAATAATTGTTTTGGTCAACTGAGGGGAAATCTTCCTACTGGAACGGGACGGGTTCGGAAATGAGACGGCATCAAGGCTGATTCCTGGGAAGAGCAATCAGGAATTCCATGCGGTGACGGGACGGAGGAGAGCATTTAGGAGGCCGTATAAAAACAGCGGAGGAGCTCGCAATCCATCTGAGCAAATGAACTGTAGTTTGAACTGACTGTATATAAAGTCTTTAAGAATGCTGAGAATATCTAACCACACTGATTCCTTCCACACTCTACCGTGGACTTTCAGTTCGAGGTTTACATCAGGAACTCATAGTTATTCTGGCGGCAAACTCATGGATCTACTGGCATGCCTGAGAAAAAAAGGACAGATATATATATATATATGTATTTATATATATATGTACATACATACATGTATGTATAACGTTTTAACATAAACAATTAGTGGAAAGGCAAACGTCATGCAGCCATGCCAGTGGAGATGTAGCCGTAGCTCCACACCATTAAAGCAGAGTGTTTAACAGTGTGGAGTTCACCATGCAGGAAATGACACTGAATGGGTCGATGCATTTTGAGCAGCTGTTGATTTTTATTTCCTTTAAAATCCTTTTCTTTTAGGTCTGCTACTCATTCATGTGTTGAAAAGCAAACTGTATTTTCTCTGACAATCATCACGTTTTGGTGAATGTTCTCTCTTTTCATATAAAATAATAACATTGATCACCGGAAACTGAACATTTGGAAATGGTCCTTTTCTGGGCAGAAATAAGAATAAGCAACATTTTCAGGACATGCTGGAGTCACAACAGGTTAGATGTGCAAGGCAGCATTACAGGGAAGGGAGGGGGTTGGTAACAGGGGCGAGCCAATGGGATGAGGAGGTGACAGCGGGTGGGGGTTGGGGGTCCTGGACGGGGGGGGCCGGGACGGGCCTAAGGCGCCGAGCTTTTAGCGGGCGCAGCACGGCTCCAGTCTGCCAGGGCCTCGGCTAACACAGAGTAAAGAGCAGAGAAACCAACCTTCCCGTTGATCTGACAGGTGACATTTGCATTGTATTGTTTTTTTGAGGGCAGGGCACGATGACAATGGAGGGATTGAAGATAACGTGACAAAAAAAAAACATAAATGTCAAGAGGGGCCAAATAAGGAGCAGGAGGAAGAGACAAGGAGAAACAGAGAGAGTAAAACAGGCCAACAACTGCTCCGACACAATGACACGCAGTGCAGTATGTGCCATGACCATTGTAGTGTACACACTCAGCAGTGGCAATGCAGAGGAAGTCTGTGACAAGGAATATTGATGAGAGAAACACAAAGAAAAGTCAGAGTGAAGAAAAAACACAGAGCTGTGTGAAGCCAGGCAGGACTGTTCACACAGCTGGATGGCCTGACAACACTGCTTCTGCCTGACTTGACTAATGGAAGTCTAACTTAGTCACTGACATGGTGGTGCTGGTGGTGCTGGTGGTGGCGGTGGTGGTGCTGGTGGTTGTGGTGGTGGTGGTCATTTCAATACACAAAATTCTTGGCTTGTGTGCCAAGCGGCTTCATGTAGAAAAATGTCATAAATATTGAGGTAGAATTCAAATCTCAAGATGGCAATATTAACATTCAATATGTCCTTGCTGTATATCCTCCCTCTATACTCTCTTAATGTGCATGTAGACCTAAAGCAACGAGTCTGACAAACAAAGACAACAACACAAAATACAAAATCAATGTTGAGACGCCAGAGGTGAGAATCAGCAGCTGCAACGACTGATTAATAAGCACATGGGACACAGTTTGCTTAAAAACTATGTGTATAACCTTGATATGGATGTAATAGTAAAGTACCAGTACATTTAGACCAGGGGGCATCAGGTTGGACCTCATCAGTGGCCCGCAGACCCGTTTGAAAAATTTGCACAGCTGGTTGAGCTGCGTCTAAAATTCCATTTGATCCAACCTTGTTAAGTCATTGTTGATACTTATTGAGAACCCATGAGCTTGATAAGTGTCTTCACATAGATAAGTATCATTAATAATAATATATAAGTCAGAGAGTTTGTTATTTCAGGAGAATCTAGCAAACTGGTGGCCCTTCATACGGCTCAGGACCCATGAAGCAGCCCTCACAGCTGTCACATGACAAGCTCACAAATACAACTTCACTGACGTGACTTCATTCCTTACTCAGAAGCCAGAACTCGACGGTTGACTCTACGACCGGTTTACCAAATTTTTTGACCTATCACATATTTTCTGTCTTTTGTGGTTTTGTTTCTTTTTCACTCATTGCACAGCGATCTTGAATATCAGAAAGACATCTATACATAGAATAAATAAAGAGAGAGAGAGGACAGGATGTGGAGAAAACAGATTTGACCATCGCTGCAGTCCCAGAGTCAGCCAGCAGGGCTCTTACCTCGAACATAGAGGTTAGCTGGGGCCGAGTAGCGAGTCCCAGCCCTGTTGACTGCCACGCACTCGTACTTGCCCTGATCGGACTCCTCACTGTTCTCAATCTGCAGCGCCCCTGCAAGGGAAGGCAAAGAACATCATGGTGCAGCCCTGCATCAAACACACTGTAGCGTAATCATACGCACATTCTCACAATTCACACACATACACAAGAATTCCTTCACATTCTTGACTGACTTTTTCTTCTCAAGAAATTATAAATATAATTTGTTTTTAGTTTCCTATTGGCGATCTGTATTTTTATGCCAAATTTGTTCAATCTTTCAATCTTCAAAGCTTGAGTTGAAGTTCAAAATAGAATGATCATCTTCTAACGAAATTCCATTTAATGTTGAAATCTAAGGGAATTTAAGGGACCAACACATGGTGGCTGATCTATTGCTCTGATATCCATTGGTTTAGTTTCAGGACTGCCCTGCTGGTGGTGGTGGTGGTCAGCCAATCAATAGAGCTATGATATATATATATATATAATAGAGGAAGCAACCTTCATGAGAGGAGTGTTAAGAAGAAGAAGTCATCTGTCAAGTAGTTCCTTAACACTTCTCACCAGCCACCTTAAATTCTTGGCTGGTTGGGCTGAGGCACAGTACATTGTGTGCCCGAGTACAAGCACACGTTATTTTATTTAGAGTAAATTTCTATTGACAAAGGCACAGGGTTGCAAAAAACTAAAAAAAAATGATTCTGTCATGTGAAAAATAATATTTTATAATATTTTTATAAAATAAAAAAAAAAGACTCCAGTTGTTCCAAGTATAATCAAATTTGTAACTGTGCTCAAATAAACTACAGCAAACCACAATGTCCAGAGAGCAATACACAATATATAGCAGCTTTTCCTTCACGTTAAACTTCCAATTTCAAAACCTGGGATTAAACTCACCTGATCACAACGTGTTTGGAGAGATCGAGGAAGACACTCACTCATGTTTAACTTTTTTGTTTGTGAGAATTTATATCTTGTAGTCAAATTGAAAGCATTCATTTGATGAAAAACACTCCCTTCACCTTCACCCACGACCTCATCTGTGAGTGTGAGCATGCAGTCTTGCAGTCGACGACGATGATGAATGTAGAAAAGATGCACGAGTTTAAAAAAAAATGTAAATCCTAAAGTCCAACATGAGATGCTTGAGTAACGCAGTGTTCAGCACCTGACTGAGGAAAATAAATGTGTCTCAAGCTTCGTTTATGGTGGATCTGCTGCAGACAGCAGACCCAGAGATGGAGGAGGAACCTTCATCTGGAAGAGGTTCTTCATGCAGCTCTGACTGCCTGTTCCACCTTCTCAATCCTCAAAGTGTCTGGATTGAAAGACGAGCGAGAAGTTTGGGGAAGCTTCCCTTCTTCCAAAGCCAGGTCACGACGGGTGAGTTCTGATCGTGGCTGGATTTACAGTAAAATTAACACGAAATTTGCTTCAGCTCAACTTCACGAAGAAGTTGAAGAAGTTCAAAAAACAACTTTTCAGAAGATTTTTTTTTTTAAATTATGTTCAAAATGTTTTTTGATACAATCTGTTGTGTGTGTGCATGTGTGTGTGTGTGTAAGAGAGTGAGTGTGTGTGTGCCTGCAAGACCATACATAACTTTATGCAGTGAGTTGGCACAGACAGAGTCAGTGGCATGGACAAAGGACAGTCGGCTGGTGATGGAGACACAGAGGTAAAGGAAGGAAGAGGAGGGAGGCAATGAAGGAGGGGCAGTCGGGACAGGTGGGCGTGTCTGTACCTAGCAGGCTTACCTCTGATTGGTGTACCACCTGGTGAGGTAATTTGAATACAAATACAATTAAAGATCATAGCGTTAGCATAAAGAGAGAATAGATCAAAGTGATTTTGAAAAAGTCAATCATGGCAGGAGAGGAAGAACAGCAAACAGAAGAGCATCCGTTATTCTGACAAGGTTCAAAATATGGCAAATTTCCAACCCAAATAAATTTAGTTTTTTTCTTGAAAAGATGTTTTCATGGCATATATACCCATAGAACTGGCCTGGTTAAATATCTGGTAAATATAAAAATGCTATTGATTTATTGATTATCATATTCTGTTGTTTTGTTACATAATCGTGGATGATGGAATTTTTTTGTACATTTTCCTTTTAAATGTGTGTAAATGTTTTTTTTTTACTGTGTTTTGGTACTTTTAGCTGTACATGACCAGCTATTAGTGGCTGTATCACGTCACTGCTAAATGTTGTAGTGTTGTTGCTGCACATACACAAAAAACAACAACAACGAACCAATGATATTAAAAAGACATATTGGCAAAGTCTGAAGTATCTGATTATTACGGTCATTAGGTTATATTGGATTGACTGTAAAACACTGCAAATACTAAAAAATGCTACTTGAATGTATAACTTCTGTTATGAACAGCCGTAACGTACAGATACATCTTGGACTGTTAAGTACCGTATGAAAATATTTTTTACTACTTTTCAATTTTCTTCATTTTAATTTGCCATTTACATTTTTTTATTTGGTGCATATGTTCTAATATGCACCAGATAAAAGGGTGAGAGGGATGGCCATTATGCAGATGTGTCACTCTGGATAATAGACCAAACCATCTCTCAGAGTGTTGGATGGTAGAAAGGGGAGCTGTGGAAGCTGTGTGCTCTGGGACACAGCAGCAGCAGCAGCAGCAGCTTCCAGGCAGCAGGGCAGCCAGTTTGACACCTGGCCAGTGTTCAAGCCCACACCTCTCATTGCCTGTCATCATCAGGGGGTCATGACAGCAATTACAGCGGCATTGTGAAAAATAATAACTTTTATTATGTTTTCACAATTTCAAATCAAACAGACTTGTTGTTACTGAGGTGGTCTGACTCAAAAAAGTATGTATGGAAAGCACCCATCACAATATTTGATCAACATTATACAACAAATATGAAAACTAACTCACTGTTGTTATTTTGTTAAATAGAGGTTGACGACAACACTACTGCCTGCACGGCACTGGGAGCAGACCTGCGGTGGATCTTGGGCCATCGTGGGTCCAAGGACTTACACGGTAATGTTCTGACCCTGGCCAACTTTCTGTACCGTCGGTGGTCGCGAGAGAGGGCTCAGCTCCCAGCTGGGACCAAAGCTCAGTTCTACAGTGAGGAGACCACCACGAGCTCCTGGCTAATCCTCTGTGGCAGCTCAAGCACCGCACCAATTATTCCACCAAAGCACTGCTGATGAAGTTTGCCACCACAGATTAGGAAGTATACCTACAATGCGAGTACATTTGACATTTTACTAGAGGTTTTCTATGTAATGTACCAATGATTGGTTTTGAAATAACACAAACAAATCAAACAAGTACAGCACAGAGCGTGAGAGTGGAGGGGAGCGGCCGTCAATCCTGCTCGGCTACCACCAAAGTGAACTTGGCTTTAACGTGGATCGGCACCTGACCAGCTTGCCGTGACTCGGAAAGGGAATGAACGTCCGCTCCACTGTCTGACTCAGTTCAACAGTCTAGCAATTACTGGAAAGGATATTCTGATATATTAATCACGGGATCCACAGTACTATTTGCCATATTTGCCAAAATGCAGAGTACTAACTAGAAAACAAAGAACCCTGAGTATGGAGGTTTTGCATGTCCTGAAGACCTCTGAGCAAGCGTTGTGGACAGGTACTGTACCTGAGCGCAGCTGTTTGATGCGGCCGTTGCTGCTGCTGATGTCCACTGGGAGAAAGTCTTTAAACCAGAAGATCTCTGGGTCTGGGTTGCCACTCGCTGCACACAACATGGTAGCAGTTCGGGTTCTCTCCACCACCTTCAGCTGGGGCCCCATGTCGATGGTTGGAAAGCCATGAGGTATCTGGTCCTCTGGAGCAGCCACATAGACAAAACATACAGAGTGCATTTCCACTTTCACTTTGGAGTTGGTTTCTTTACATCAGTGCTTTGAGTTTTGCTTCTTGTCTTGTGTTTGTTCCCAACCTGTCCTCACCTCTACTCTGGACCACTGAGCTGGATTCAAGAAACTGAACCTTCCTCCCTCAACAGTACGCAGCCTCATTAACAGTAACAATGAAACACTGTACATTTTGGAGGTGAACCATCTCCAAAATGGTTCACCTTCAAAACCAAGTCATTGTCATCAGGGTGTGAAGCCAATGACTTGGTTCTGAACGTCAAGAAGATGAAGGAAACTCTTGGGTTTTCAAAGAAATAGCCAACCAAAGCACTCTCCAGTGGCAGTGAGGTGGTGGAGAGAGTATTTGACTGTAAGGAAGCTTATGGGATTTTCCATTCTCCATAACCACGGCCTTAGACTGTATGACAGGATGAGTTCCAGTGAAGAAAAAAAGAAAGAAAGAAACCAGATGATGGAGTCGTCACAGAAGACTAGATTACCAAAAGGTTGAGAACTATAAATTGTTTAAAAACAATTTATGACATTTTAATGATTTTATTTCACCTACTGGCAAAAAGCATCAGATCATTTTTTTTTTTAAATCGTGGGTGCTTGGTGAAAAAAAACATGACATTTTCTTTTTAGTGAAATGAATTTACTTAAGCGACAAAAGAAATGAATTGTGTAGAGACGAGTTAGAATATTGAGATGAAAAGCTGTCAATCAAAATGTCAGCGCTCTCTTACATTAACAGTCTTGAACATCGCCTTAACGGCAGAACACAGCGTGTGAAATCTCACCCTCCAGCACTGTGAGCTTGGCACTGGTGTTGATCTCACCAACACTGTTGGTCGCTGTGCATTCATAGATAGCTTCGTCACGGTGCGTCCTCAGAGGCTGGATCCGCAGCACCGAACCGGAACCATCGTCAAACTCAATCACCTGCACAGACAACAGCACAGAGAGGCTCCTGGCTTCGTTTTGGAGAGTGTGAGCTAAAGTCAAGGTTTGGTTTCCCTTCTTCTTTTTGAGACAGCCTGTTCATCTAGAATCTAGAATCTAGAAAATAGAATGGGTCTTTGGGGGAGACTTCACAGGTGTCAATTTTACCAATACTAAAAAACTCACACTTTCATTTTTGGTAAAATCTGCAAATATAGCCAGAGTTTGAATTGTTTACTGCTCTTGAATATAGAATAGTACGCCTTTATTAAGCCAACAGTGGGGAAAATAGCATAGTTACAGCATCTGTATGGTGCAAAAAAAGATGGAAAATTATATTAATTAAAAGAAATAAGGCACTAAAAAACTAAAAATGAGTTATTTATTGAGTATAAAGGAAAAAAAAGAAGATATTTCCATCTTACGAGGAGTTGGATTTATAGCTAATATGTCACTGCCTCGTTCATCAAGGGGAATTCCAACACAACAGTCTGTATTTCTCCATCTGTATCCGGTTCGACAAGTTAATGAGCACCGCAGGTGAAACAACAACAAGAGGTTCTTGCACATCAAAGCAGGAGCTTTGGGTCGTGAGCTCACCTCAAAGCGCTGGGAGCTGACCTTCTTCCCCTTCTTCATCCAGGTGATGCGGGGCTTTGGTTCACCCACCGCCTGGCATACAAACGACGCCACGCCTCCAGAAATCCCCGTTTGATCGTCGGGAGACTTGATGAAGCTGGGTATACCTTAGGGTTTTGTGTGTGTGTGTGTGTGTGTGTGTGTGTGTGTGGAGGTAGGGGGGTTAGGTGGGGACAAACAAAGGTCAGAAAGTTCCGACCGGCAAATTAAAACATGGAGAAGCAGCTTTTCATACACATTCTGTCTGTGTGGCACTGTCAATATCATCTGGCCCCCGACATCTGCACTGCACTGCACCGGATGAGTACACACACTGGCTCGGAGTGATCCTGCTCCTTGACTCACAGACAGTCAAAGCTGTTGCCTGTCTACAGACTGCGAAGCCCTTTGAGGCAAATTGTGCTTTGTTCAGGCAAACTTGGGCTACACTAGAAAAAGTTGATGGATCGCTGGAGAATTTCCCAATGGATTCACACTTGGGATAGGACAAGATGAGCTTTTGCTTCTTCTGTTCATGCGAACAAGCAGGATTTTACACTTTTTACCTTTTACACTAAACCTCCTATGTGTTCTAGATACTAATATACTCGTATTTACTATGATACTCCTTTTCTATTGATACATAATAATGTACATTATATTGGAAAAACTGTGATTTTGTACCAACCTTTCAATTTAACAACAGCCCCACAGACATTTAATGAGGTCTACAAAAGCAAGCTGGCTTGAATCGTGGCTGCGAATAGAGTCTGCAAAGTGTCGGCATGTGGGCGGAGCTTTAAACAGCAAGCATGGAACAGGCACTCACTCTCTGGATGAGAAGGTAGCACCAGTCGGGCCAGCAGCAGGAGATGCAGAGCTCCAGTGCCGAGATGTGACAGCCGTCCCAACCTGAGGTTCATGTTCTGATTGTCCACACTGGCTGGCT
The DNA here is from genome assembly GCF_046127955.1 of Nelusetta ayraudi. Taxonomy (NCBI): domain Eukaryota; kingdom Metazoa; phylum Chordata; class Actinopteri; order Tetraodontiformes; family Monacanthidae; genus Nelusetta; species Nelusetta ayraudi. The sequence continues at coordinate 4,894,754 of NW_027466134.1, forward strand.
CTGCTGCTGCTGCTGGTTGGCTATGACCTCATACAGTCAGGGAGTGACACCTGTACAGAGGGAAGAAAGCCACGGTCAATGAGTGACAACCGTTTCCTGTTTATCTTCCTGGGAATGGAAATGGGTGGTTGGTTTTTAATCCAGGAAGTGATTCCTCTGTGTTTGTGACCCACCGCTCCAAAGCTTTGATGAAATCCTTCATTTTATTCTCACCATTCGCCCTGACATTTGTGAGTGGGACGAGAATGGAAGAAATAATACACAATACAAATAAACTCTATGTTGCTTACTTGTTCGGTTGAACTGACTGACACAAGAACAATCTACAGCCATCCATCCATCTTCAACACCTGCTTCCTCCTTCCTAGGATGACGGCAGGGTGACACCTTGGACCAGTGGCCAGTTCATCACAGGGCCACATAGAGACACACAACCATTCACACTCACACACACACCTACGGACAATTTAGAGTTTCCAATTCAGCTCCTCTGTTTTTAGAGTGTGTGAGGAAGCCGGAGAACCTGGGGAGAACCCAGCAGACACTGGGAAAACCTGGAGAGAACGCAGCAGACACTGGGAGAACCTGGAGAGAACCCAGCAGACACAGGGAGAACCCAGAGAGAGCCCAGCAGACACTGGGAGAACCTGGAGAACCTGGTGAGAACCCAGCAGACACAGACAGAACCCAGGAGGCACTGGGAGAACCTGGAGAACCTAGAGAGAACCCAGCAGACACTGGGAAAACATGGAGAACCTGGAGAGAACCCAGCAGACACAGAGAGAACATGGAGAACCCAGTAGACACAGGGAGAACCCAGAGAGAACCCAGCAGACACAGGGAGAACCCAGTGAGAACCCAGCAGACACAGAGAGAACCCAGGAGGCACTGGGAGAACCTGGAGAACCTAGAGAGAACCCAGCAGACACTGGGAGAACATGGAGAACCTGGAGAGAACCCAGCAGACACTTGGAGAACATGGAGAACCCAGCAGACACAGAGAGAACCCAGAGAGAAGCCAGCAGACCCAGGGAGAACCCAGAGAGAACCCAGCAGACACTCTGAGAACCTGGAGAACCTGGTGAGAACCCAGCAGACACAGAGAGAACATGGAGAAGCCAGCAGACACAGAGAGAAGCCAGCAGACACTGGGAGAACCTGGAGAGAACCCAGCAGACACTGGGAGAACCTGGAGAACCTGAAGAGAACCCAGCAGACACTGGGAGAACATGCAAACCCCAAACAGAAAGAGAGGCCCCAGTTCCAGAACCAAACAAACAACCTTCTTGCTAAGGCTTCCTCACTGAGTTCTACAAACATTTTTGGTTTCCAGTTTCTCCCTCTCTTTTCAGAATGATTGACGAACCTCCTGTATCTTCAGACACAGAAGTAAAAATCGTAAGGCATTAAGAAAACAGAATTGAAAAGTCATCACCTCTATTATCCCTCTTTCTAAGACATCGGCCGCCTGGACATATTTTCATTTTATGGCTTTAGAATTGTCAAAAAATGTGCAGTGAGCAGGGCTTTATTACCCACAATGAACAAGAAAAAAGGCAAGGCAAAACTACAGACTGGTGCTGTTAAATCAGAACAATAAACACAACTAAAAGAGGACTCTTAAAAAAAACAATATTATTCATCTGAACCAAGAACATCCGAATGGGAAAGAAAATCGTTCCAATAAGAAATCCAAGAAACGGCACCGCGAAAGCCTGAAACCTCTCACATGAAGCACTTCTGACAAATTAAAGCAAATTCAAACACAACCTTTTTATTTTTTAAATTTTGTTTATTTATTTAAAAGGGACAGCGCATGTTGATGAACATGTAAATGTAAATATGGCAGAATGAGCCAAAGGGTACTTTCCATCTGCAGTCCCTGGCAGGTCAGAAGAAATAACATGACAATGACACAACAACACAAAATGAAAAATACAAAAGATTAACAATACGACAGAGGAAAACCGACACTAACAAAGTAACAAAGAACACTATGAGGATACATGAAAGATTACGTTTAAAAGTAACTTAACTGGATTCAACTAAACACACAGAAAACAGATTTGGGTTTTTCAAGTTAATAAAGTTCTCGGAACTGAAATGACACGAAAAAAAAAAAAAAGAAGAGAAAGAGAAGAGAAGAAAGAAAATGAAAACTCCTAAATATTTTACACATGCACAAAAAAATGGAAGTCCTGGACTTTTATTTCCAATTTTCCTGCCTGTTTTTCAAAAGGAGTTTTATGTTGTGTGGTAATCCCTGAAGCGGTTCCTCTCCAGCTGCACACACACAGCCCCACGTTGCACTCCTCGCACCGCCACCGGGGGCTCCACTTGCACACGGCGCACTGCCGTCTCCCTTTGCTGGCTCACAGAGTTTTATTTTCGACGGACTGGCTGGCGGGAACCGGAGGGCGTCGCCCGCAGGAGGAACGCGGCGAGCTCCTCCCGGAACCTCTGCCGACTCTCCCTTACCGGTAAGCACCGCAGGCGCCAAATCCCTGCTGGCAACAGGAGGGGGCCTCGAGTAGAAATGATGGCAATATATGATGTAGCTGGAGCCCAGGACTTCTTCCTTCACCAGTGACAGGACCACGCTGTACGACAGGCCGTTGCCCGACGATGTTTTCGACCTCCCCGTAGATCAAAAAGTCAACCGTGTGGCCGTTGGCATCAGCCAGGACAAAGACCTTGATCCCCCACTTGGTCGGCTTGGCCTTCACGTACTGCTTCAGCATGAAGAGTGGACTCTGGAGCAATGGAAGAAGGTCCATGTGGTCTGATGAGTCCAGATGTACCCTGTTCCAGAGTGATGGGCCCATCATGCCTACTGTACAAGCCTGTGGGGGCGGTGCTGTGATCCGGGGTTGCTGCGGTTGGTCGGGTCCAGGTTCAGCAGCAGTCTGGGCTCAAAGACTGAGGTCAGCTGACCACCTGAATACACTGGATGACCAGGTTATTCCATCAAGGGATCTTTTCTTCCCTGAGGGCACGGCCATATTCCAAGTTGACAATGCCAGGATTCATCGGGCTCAAATTGTGAACGAGTGGTTCAGGGAGCATGAGACATCATTTCCACACATGGATTGGCCACCGTAGTGTCCAAACCTGAAAGCCATTGAGAATCTTTGGGATACGCTAGAGATGGATGGAAATCAATCTTGTGACATTGCAGAAGCATTATCGAAACAATGCCACGGCGAACGCCTGCCGTAACCAAAGCTAAAGGCGGTCCAACCAAAAATTAGAGTGTCTGAGCTTTATTTTTTTTTGGTGGTGACTTTTTTTTGGCCGGGCAGTGTGTATGTATATATGTTAGGGCTGTGCGATTAATGGATTTTAAATCGAAATCAGATTTTTTTAGTCGTAACAATGTTTAATAGAGGAAAATTGGAAAATCGATTTTCGTCTTTCATATTTCCGGGTTGGCGCCTTTTAGCTGTTAACTGGCTAGCTTACTTTACTGGCATCTGCACTAGCTAGCTAGCCACAGCAGCTGTTAAAACCAGGAAGTGATTCTGTTTGCTGCCCTCACCACTACCAGCTAAATTATTTTTGCGAAGTCGCATACAACACACACTTGTCCTGTTTTTGTAGCATATTTAACGAGATTTCTGCCCCCCCCCCCCAAAAAAAAAATCGAAAATTGAGTTTTCAGAGAAGAAAATTGGGATATATATATATATATATATATATATATATATATATATACATATACATATATATATATATATATGCATATTAGGGCTGGGCAACGATTGAAAAAGTTTTAATTAATTGCGATTAAAACTTTTAATCACTGCCCAGCCCTAACATATATCTATATATGTATATATATATATATATATATATATATATATATATATATATATGTATATATATATATGTATATATATATATACATATACGTATAGTCTGAGAGAGGGTTTGAACCAGTTGGATTGAATTGAAGCGTAGTTTAATGTCTCATTTTCCCGTTTGTTTCTCGCTTGGTCTGTTGTTTCTTCCCTCCGCATTATTACTCTCTGCTTATTCATATATGAAAGTGTTTTGCAGCCCTGCCCAGCAGCGAGCGAGGGAGCAGAGCAGATTGCTGAGGCGAGATGCTCAGCCAGGCTCAGTGGGTCACATCCCCTCAGAGCCGCGGCCAGGCTGCCGCGGAGCCCAGAAGCCAGGAGCCTCCTGCCAGTGGGGACGTCACGCTCCCAGAGAAGCCGAGCCAGGACCCCGTCAGCCTCATCAGCGCCCCCATTCTGCTGCTCACACTTGACTGTGCAGGGCACATCATGTACTGGACATATGGGCATGACTCATATCCGCCAAAGGTAATAGTGTTCACGAGGGGAGAGTGAAGGCAGTAAAAAAAGCTCACAGTTGTGACAAAAGGGGGGAGGGGGACCCGATCAGATCAGATCAGATCAGATCACAGCGGCCGAAAACTGAGGAGTGAAACTTAAATTCAGAGAGGAAATCACAGCTCCAGAACTGGCAAATGTGTTGGGGAGTTAGATTTATTTATTGATTTACTTACTTACTTAACATGCTTCTGTTGGGACCAAGGCAGCCTCGGCCCTGAAGCAATATCTCTTTCATTCGTCATTTCATTCATTCTAAAATTCACCTCCAAATCATGAAAATGAAAGCAACTCTGCACACAGAGTGGACCTGGTGAGCTGATGCCAATAATCTGGATCCCAGTGTTGATGCACTATTAACATCATCTCTTTAAGTTTCGGCAGGCCGGATTAGAAAGCTTAACGGGCCGCGTATGCCCCCCCCCCTCCGGGCCGTAGTTTGCCCACGCCTGGTCTGACCCAACAGAGGAACAATAACTGGGAGTCCATCTCCTCTCCAGTGCTTCCAGGAGGGAAGAACTCAGGACTTGCTTCCCGGCTCCTCGGGGGTCGTGTTGCATTTGTTTTCCCACAGAGTACAAGGATATGGCAGCGCTCCCTGGTGGTTGGACGTGAGCCCTGATTGGGAGCAAAAGTGAGGATGCAGCCATATGGCCGTGTGCAATACCTGGCAGCTTCCCTCAAGGATATTAATAAAAATCTACGGCTACGGATGACACTCCCCGAAAAAATCCTGCTTCTCAGCGCAAAACCACCTTCTCTTCCAACTAGACTGTAGCGAGGCGCCGATGAAGGAGAGAATATATATATATATATATGTATACTACATATATACTAGTATATATGTGAATATACATATATATATACACATATATACAGTATGTATACATATATATACTACATATATATGTATATATGTGTATATACATATATATATATATATACTGTATATATATATATATATTTATATATATATATATATATATATATATATATATATATACATATATGTATATATACATATACACACATATATAATGAAATCAAAAAAATGTATGTCATTTCGCAGGTTGATAATTTTGGCAAATTCTCGTTGAAATAACCTCAAATTTTCACAGAATGCATGGAAACATTTTACATTGAATGTTTTTATTTTTGTCGTGTTTTTCAAATTGAGCCGTTCACTCCCAAAATGCCATTCACTTCTAAACCACACTCACCCAGTGGACCCAGTGTGCCGTGTCGCAGGCCGTGCAATTATTGAACACTCACGAAATCGCTCCCATAACAAACTGAAGATGTTCAACACCTAAACTGTTCAATATCATTGAGCTGGACTTGGGATTTTTTAAGATAATTGATTTTTAAAATGACGTCAAATTTTTTGGGACACCCTGTATATATACATATATATATATACATATATATATTTACATAAGTGATGATATGTACATACATATATATATGTATATATATATATACATTTGAATATGTAAATATTTAATTTTAGAATTAAAATATATGGAGATATTTTTTAAATATGATTATGATGGGAAAAGCCATAAAGCAGCAGCAGCAGCAGCAGCAGCAGCACTGGGCTGATCAGAGGAGCTTTTACATTCAGGCAGCGTGCAGGGCTGCACTCGGGTCACAGTGTGAACACACTGGAAACTATTCATCCACAACATGTAGCAGTTTAGCAGTGAAGGGACCTCACAGAGGAGAGTCATTCACTCATCGCAGCATTTTCCACAGCAGAGATGCTGTGAGCATCACACCTGCTTTCTGTCTGTGCTGCCGGGAGAGATCACTTTGACGTGACGTTGAAGGTGAGCTTGTCATTATCATTCCCACAGAGACTTTATGAAGCTATTCAAGATTTCTGTCAGGTTTTAAAAGGATAGCGAATGTGCTGCCGATGCTCTCTGGTGCACAGTCACAGTCAGTGGGACCAGCGTGAAATGAGTCATGGTTTGAAATAAGTCTTGTTTTGTCTTTGTTCAACCACACAGGACTTGTGTTGAGCTACCAGAGCAAGAGCAAAGCAGCAAAGCCATATACAGACCGCAGCATCGACAAAAACAATAACACAATAAACCTCCATCCATCCATCCATCCATCCATCCATCCATCCATCCATCTTCAACACCAGCTTCTTCCTGCTCTCAGGGTGTCAGGGCTCTGCTGGAGCCTCTCCCAGCTGACACAGGGTGGAGGCAGGGTGAACATTTAGAGATTCCAATTGACCTCACATGCATGTTTTTGGACTGTGGGAGGAAGCTGGAGAACCTGGAGAGAAGCCAGCAGACACAGACAGAACCCAGAGAGAAGCCAGCAGACATGGAGAACATGGAGAGAGCCCAGCAGACACAGACAGAACCCAGAGAGAACCAGCAGACCCAGGGAGAACATGGAGAGAATCCATCAGACCCAGGGAGAACATAAAGAGAGCCCAGCAGACACAGAGAGAACATGGAGAGAAGCCAGCAGACACAGCTGGAACATGAAGAGAACCAGCAGACCCAGGGAGAACCCAGAGAGAAGCCAGCAGACCCAGGGAGAACATGAAGAGAACCAGCAGACCCAGGGAGAACCCAGAGAGAAGCCAGCAGACCCAGGGAGAACCCAGCAGACACATGGAGAACATGAGGAGAACCCAGCAGAAACATGGAGAACATGAAGAGAACCAGCAGACCCAGGGAGAACCCAGCAGACACATGGAGAACATGAGGAGAACCCAGCAGAAAGATGGAGAACATGAAGAGAACCCAGCAGACCCAGGGAGAACATGAGGAGAACCCAGCAGACATAGGGAGAACCTGCATTAGTGAAGCAGGTGAGTCCTCTCTGCCCAAACACTGCCTGATAATTTCCCTACAGAACAGAGAATTGAGAAGAGAAAAAAAGAACTCTTGAGAGCAAAGGAGGGCAAAATAGTTCACTTCCAAGGCTGCTTCCATGCTCTTCACTCACTTTCCCTCTCCTTCATCTGTGGCACAGTCGCTCCTCCACTCATTGTCTCTTTTCCTCCTTTGAAAGCCAATTAAAAGTTCTGTCAGATTTACAGCCTATTCGATTCTATTCTAATCTATTCTATTCTATTCTATTCTATTCTATTCTAGGATGAAGGCAGGGCTGTGTTGTGTTGCACTGTTAAAGTTATGCTTTCTATCTCAGGACACAATACTAAGAGAAAGTGGTATAGTAGATGGATGGATAGATAGGTGCATGGATGGATGAATGGATGGATGGATGGATGGATGGAGGAGCCATTTAGGATTTTTGGTCTGGCATTTGTCCATCAAACCCACCAAACCAATTTATGGATTTGTATAAAGAACAACAGAAAGCCTGCACTGTGTCATGCAGCTGACACTTAGTTTAGTTTACTTTGAACATGAATTTAAAGCAAAGGAAATAATCACGCACGAAAATGAAACTGTAAATAAAGTTAAGATAAACTGAAAATTACATATTCTATTACATATTTCCCCCCAAAAAACCCAGGTGTGACAGGAAGTCGACTTATTTTAGGTCAAACCCTCTTATTAGACCGATAACACATGAGTACTTGAATGTTTCCTATCAAAATATATCAATATATCAAAATAGAAAATAGAAAAAATAATTCAATTACATGGACGTTTATGAAATAGAAAATATTTTCTAGTATTTTGTCAGATAATATTTTTGGGAAAATTACTTTAATTTGAAATTTGGGTGGCAAATCTCCATTGAAAGGTTTTCAAATCAGCTGCTTTGTGACCATTGATGTGAAGTTGAAACTAAAAACAAACAAACGGAGAACACAACTGAAACAAAGGATAAATAAATGATTAAGACGGCTTGAAGGCAGCTGGACAAAGTGATCCAAAACACCTGCAGCTGGATGACAGCAGGCATTCCCTCCCCTCCACTATGAGCCACTTCCACACACCAACAACAGCAAAGCGCAAAAGAATTGTGGAACTCACCGTGCGAAGGTATAACGACGGCATTCCAGAGAGGATGAGGAGGATAATAAACATCCAGTTTAGATCAGCGGGAAAGTCTCGCAATTCCTCCAGAAGAGCAACATTTCACCATCAAGCGCATCCATCCATCCACTGGGCAGCAGCTTCACTTCCTTCCCACTCACAGCCTCCTCCTCCTCCTCCTCCTTCTTCTTCTTCTTCTTCTTCTTCCACAGCACAGCTGGATTTTGCTCCCCGCTCGTCTCGTCCGCGGTTCAACCGCGAGTCAGTCAAGTGGTCCGTGGCCACCCTCCCTCGGGGTGTGTCGGTCATGTTCGGCTGGTTCCGGAAACGCAGGGAAACACACGCAGAGGCTCCCTCCCTCCCTCCCTCTCTCTCTCTATCTCTCTCTCACTCTCTCTCCCTCTCTCTATCTCATATTGATATATACACTACCAGTCATTAAAAAAAAAAAAAAAAATCTTTACAACGTTCTACATTGCAGATAGATACTGAAGAAATCAAATATATGAGAAAGATATATACAGAAAAGAAAAACACCTTTAATAACTCTAAATATGCTGTTTATGAAAGGTGGCTATTTTGAAGAATTTAAATCTAAATCGTGTTTGGGTTATTTTATACGAGAGCGCATTGCTGCCATTCTGGAAAAAACAAAACAAAACAGGGCTGAGTATCACGTAATAACGTGATAGTTTCACGTTTTTACGTGACAATTTTCACGTTTTTACGTGATACGTTTCAGTTTGTACGTGATAATTTTCACGTTTTTACGTGAAAGTATCCCGTTATATCGTGAAAAGTATCACGTAATAACGTGAAAGTAATCACGTTATTACATAAAAATTATTACGTTACGTTACGTTATAACGTGAAACTATCACGTTATAACGTAAAAATTATTACGTTATAACTATCACGTGGTACTGAGCCCTTTTTTTCTAGAATGGCAGCAAATGCGCTTCCGTAAATTTTACACTTTTGTTTCCTCCCATAATTCCGTGTGTGTTCATACGTAGTTTTGATGCCTTTCAGTGAGAAACTGCATCGTCGACAGTCACCACGTGTTTGAACATCAAGTGGGCTGTCAGAGCTATAGCCCACTAGCTTTAACAGTCGGCTAACGCTGGGGTTCGTCCCGCCGTGTGAAGCTGAACTGTCATCGCAGATCAACCAGTGACACCATGCTATATGTTTGAAGTCCTGGTGGCACACGCGGTTTGTCAGCTGTGCACATCAGCGGACAACTGGGACAGTGCTCATTTTGCTCCAGCAATTATAAAGGCCTCCTGTTGCTGTCTCCAGGCAGCGCTGCTCACAGAGGCACACTGACTGTCAGGCCATCAGCTGCTCGGCCAGCCTCGCTGCACCAGCAAATGGAAGCCACGTACTGTTGGAAAATACACGTTCTTCTCTTGGCCCCTGTCAAACTAATTGTGAAATGAATACAACAGCCTCTTATTGGTGCGTCAATGTTTTAGCGCACGTTAAAATATTTGAATTTTGCAGCTAAACATGAACTTGCTTTTCTTTTAAGGGTGGCGGTGATGTGGTGTTTGTGACACCCACAGTGACACCCTGTTCCCTTATTTTGAGTTCATTTGTTTTGTTTTTTGTTTTTTTAATTTTATGAAGCAAAGCTGTTTTCTTTTAAATGGTTCAAAACAGTTGGCAAAGCAGCAAAAATGATTGAAAGATACCTTGTTGAAAGGAAATGTTGCTGTTCGATTCATGTAGAAGCAAACTTGAATTGGAAAACAAAAGATTGTGGTCATTTGTTCAGTTTTGTTGTTATTTTTTCTCTTTGATATATATAAGTCTTGGTCTGGTCTCGGTCTCAATACTCTCTAGTCTTAATGAGGTCCTGGTCCTGGTCTGGGTTGGTTCGGTCTTGACTTGTCCGGCATAAGGAAGCGTGCCAGCAGTCACTTGACGCCAACAACACAACTTTCTCGACTAACTTGTTCGACAATATGAAAGCGAGGCACGTGAAAGCTTCAAAATAATACAACGTGTAAAACGGTGAATTAAAGGAAATTACTGTCAGCAAAATTAATCATTTCTGTAATTTCTCGAAGCGTTATTTGCCCATTTTTAGTAGAAACGCGATGAGTTTGCAATATTGTTCACTCGATAGATACGTTTACATTTAGCTTAACTTTGAAACCGGAACATCCCGTTTCCGGGACGAGGCTTCGTGCTAACGATACGAAGCTTGTCACGGCGGGTTTGCTTGCCGTAAAGAGATCAGGAGGAGCAGAATGGCTCCGCTCCGGTTCTGTGCGAACATTTCCTGGCTGTTCACGGAGCTCCCGGACTTCAGTCAGCGGATATACGCAGCCGCGTCTGCCGGCTTCAAGGCTGTGGAGGCGGCCTGGCTGTACGAGTCCGACCTGGCGGAGCTCCAGAGGGCCAGAGAGGCGACCGGAGTGGAAGTGGCGCTCATTAACACGCCACCAGGTACAAAACCCCCGGCACATTACCTCCCCGAAGTGGAATGATGGCCTGACAATCGGGAATCTCCGTAAAACTTTCATCTGAATTAAAGAATAATTAAACAGATAGATCTTCACTTTTTGGAGGACCTTTATTTTGAAATGCTACATCAGAATTTTCTGAAATTGACTGAAGGGCTCCCTGGGGTGGTGTACTACCACCCTGAAGTAGAACGATAGACTGACAATCAGAAATTTCCCTAAAATATCAATCTAAAATAATGTAAAGCATAACCACAAAGTGACAATTTTGGAGGAGCTTTATTTTGAAATACTACACCAGAGTTTTCTGAAATTCAGTGGGGGGGCTTCCTGGAGTGATGTACTACCAGTCAGACATGGAATAATGGACTGACAGCAAAGCAGTCACATAACAAACACCCACCTTCACACTTTGTGTTGTTGTGTTATGTTGTGTTTTTTGCAGGAGATGTGAAAGCAGGCGATCTGGGTCTGGGAGCACTTCCTGGGAGAGAGGCAGAGTTCAGACAGGGTCTGGACTTGGCATTAAAGTATGCCAAAGCTCTGGGCTGCCAAAGGTGAAGCACCAGCGTGTCAACGACTTGGTCAACTTGTGTTGTTGTGTTCAGATTGTTCATGGGCAACGATAACAGCAACGCTGACTGTGAGTGTGGTTTAACGACATGAGTCCGGCTGTTAAATCAGTCTGAACACATGCAACATACTGGGGACAGTGGTGGAGCCACTGGGGGTGTCAAAGGTCGGTGTGTGTGTGTGTGTGTGTGTGTGTGTGTTTACAGAGCACTGACCAGAGTGAGAGTGACATCACTGCAGCGAAACTGACGGGTTAAGCGTCCAGTGTGTAAAATCTAGCTTGATTTATGGTTTTTATATTGGTAAAAGCTTAACATACTGCTGTTGTATGCAATACTAAAAGTGTGTACTGGCAGTACAACAAAAGCCACTTGGTGTCCTGACCTGACGACAGTTCTCCTGTGGCTCAAACTCCTTCTTTCAGGAAGCCTGCCAGATATGAAAAGCTTTGTCCAGCAGGCTTCCTTCAGTACCAGGACTCCTTGGAAATGTTTCCTCACTGGATCTTTGAACGGCACCGTCCATCATTTCTCTTCCAGAATCCATGTCATGGCCGGGAGGTTTCCTGCAGGCTCCCGGCAGCCGGAGGTGGCCGCACAGATGGAGGCCGTTTTTGTGCAGAATCTAAAATATGCTGCTGATGTTTTTTCAAAGGTCGGTGACTTTCACTCCATTGTGATTATAAAAAAACGACGGTAGTTTATCAAGTTCTATGCTGCATATGTTATTGATCTGTTTTTTATGCCTTGACACACAGTCAGCGCACACTAGACCAGGGCTGGTGGGGCCACAGTGGGTTCTTAAATGTGACAGGGGGGGGGGGGGTAGCGGAGCAGCAGCAGGTGGATGGAGTGTTTGGGTGAGGCCACCTTGTAGGAGGAAAGCCTGCAGTTTAATGTCGATGGAAAATGAACCAAAGCAAAGTTACAACCAAATCAGTGTCTATGAAGTCATAAGTCACAATGTAATGTATTAATATTGGTCACTTATCGCTGATGGTGAACACACACAGACACACACACATACACACACACTAATCTTCATCTAATGATGGCTGTGTTGTCCACTATTTCATGATGAAATGCTTGGATTCTATCAGGAGGGAATGACTGGTTTGATTGAGCCAATCAACAGCAGGATTACAGATCCCAGCTATTTTCTGGAGTCTCCTCATCAGGGTAAGATCGTCGCTTACATCATCATTGAAACTGCTCGTTTGAAAGTCAAGTAAAGAAGAAAAATAGTGTATGACCTCGAGAAATTAGTTGTACTATATAATTTTAAAAAAAAGTGCTTTGAGAGTATGGATGTATTTGTAATCCGCACGTTAGTCAAATTCAGAAAACTTAATCGCACTGTGAACAAAAATGATTTGAATGGGAAGTCGTTTATTTGAAATAAAAAAAAAATCTACAAAACAATTCCAAGTTTCGAAGTGAACTGAAGTTGTGCGATGAAAATTGTGACGTCACAAACTTTGAGTCCACGACTCTCGTACAAAACGCACATCTTGTGGAGGATCTAAAGCCAATCAAATGTTGTCTCTGTAGCTGCTGCCATACTGGAGAAGGTCGGAAAGCCCAACATCAAACTACAGATGGTATGAACCAAATCTCTGCTCACCAAGACATGAAAAGAAAGTCATTCAAAGCTCCCGGGTTGAGAGAAGTTTGATGTTTTTCCCCAGGACGTCTTTCACTGGCAAATCATGGACGGGAACCTGACACAAAACATGCGCAAGTATTTGGCCATAATTGGTGAGTAAACTGCGATACGACAAAGAACAATCAGATGTGACTTCTGTTGGGAGTTATCGACGTCCCAAAGAGTTGAAGGTCCAGACTTGATGGTTCTGCAGGCCATGTTCAGATTGCTCAGGTTCCGGGCAGGAATGAGCCTGACAGCGCAGGAGAGCTGAACTACCGCTACCTGCTGGACACGCTGGAGAGCTGCGGCTACCAGGGCTACGTAGGCTGTGAATATAAGCCACTGGGTGAGTGCAGGCGTCTTTGGCTACAGCCAGTGCTTTAAGATGAACTGAAAGTGTCCTTCTTAGTCTATAAATACTTTGTTTCATTTCTTTATTTATTATTTTTCAACATAATCTCAATTCATTCCAACTGTATTGCTGTTGCATTTATGCAACTTTCCCTAATGTGCGATTAACAAAGTCTTTTTCTTCTTTTATTCCACTGTCTGATAGCTTGGAGATTTTATCTTCTTATAAACTTTGATTGATTGATTGATTGATTATGGACCGTAGGCTCGACCAAAGACGGCCTTGGTTGGCTGAAGGAATACTGCACATGAGCCAAGTGATGACCACGGGACTCCGGCCAGCCAGCCAGCCAGCAACAGAACAGCTCCCAGAGCAGTTTGCTGAAGCAAAGGAAGCTTCAACCCAAAGCTGCAGCTTCATTTCTTTTCCTTTTGATTGTAAAAAAAAACAAAAATAAAGACAAGAGAACAATCGATTGATTGATTTACTGGGATGTTGCTTCTAAAGCAGTGCACTGTTGCTTTGACCTTGTGGTTTTTATTGAAGGAGACACATGTAGAGGTGGAGTGGTTTGCTCTGCTGTCTACATTAATAGTCATTAAGTCATAAAGTAGCCGAATGTCATCTATTGGTCGGAGCAGACGAGCAGAAAGCAGCTTCACTTCACCATCCGAGCACAAAACCCATTCAACACAGTGAGACACATGATTTATTAAGAATTTCACCCACTGTATAAAGTGTTCTGTATATACATAAGATACATTATACAGCTCCATACTGTGCAATTTTTTTTTTTTTTATTCAGTCAAGATGCAAATAAATAAGTTGTTGAAATTCACATTTGACAACACAAGCGTCGCAGTCGCAGCAGCGACACAACTGCCTGCTGCCGCTCCGAGTGCACAAAACGCACATCAGTCGTCTTCCAGTTCCAGTGTCACCGACTTGTGAGGCAGCTGTTAAAGAAAGTGACTGCAACAGGTATCAGTTGTCTACAGGCGGCTGACCTCTGACCTCTCATCAGCCCACGCGTGTTCGTCATAGAGGCGCACAAGCCTCTGAAAACAACGTGCGCATCACACGGGGACGTCTTTGTGCAAATTGTGAACGTTGGCATCACCAAGGAAAGGCAACTTTCTCACCTCTCAACCACGTCAGGCACTTTCACCACTGTACATCAAGGCTTTGTGTTTGTGAAGAGGCTCCAGCTGATGGAATGACACTCAGTGAGTTTGGGATTTATTTCTATTTTTTTGGAGGGGTGGGGTGGGGTGGGGGGGAGGGGGTTGGAAAAGAAATGAACTGAGAAAGGCACTTTAGGAAAAGTGGACATTGCGGGCAGTGCGATCAAGGGAGTGAACACGTTCAAAGACCAAAGCGTATCATCCTTTCACCCCCCCGACATCCCACGATGCACTGCAGCCTGTGCTGTTGGAAGTGGAGTTGGTGAAACGCCCAAACAAAGGCACATGACCCCAGCTAGCCTGGGCGTGCTAATTAAGACGTAGCACTGGTTCCCAAACTGTTGCCACTGTGAGAACACACACACACACACACACACACACACACACACACACACACACACACACACACACACACACACACACACACACACACACACACACACACACACACACACACACACACACACACTTCCCTGAAGGCATTTTTTTGCCCATACAGAAAGACGACTCGCTACTTTCCACAAGAAGCTGAACTGCTGTGGGCTTCGTGTTCAGGAGGCACCCGGTTCTGGTGCTGCCAGGATGGGGAAATCCAGCCTTCAGGGTTTCCTTCTGTATTTTTAGGACTCGATCAGGGTGAACTCCAGACTCACTTCAACACCGGCTTAGAAGGTAGAAGGGTTAAGTTAAGGCAACTGGACGTGTTCTAGTGATCCGGAAGATGTTTCGCCTCTCATCCGAAAGGCTTCTTCAGTTCTTTTGCATGAGAGGCGAAATGTCGTCAAGCTCACCAGAACCGGTCCAGCGGCCCCAACCTCACCCCTCTGCTTTAAGATGAACTGGAAGACTGAGAACCTTCACAGACATCAGCACAAATCACTTTTAATTTGGATGAATTTTCAGTAGCTGCGTTTTCCATGATGTGAAAAAAGTGTTTCCATGACACTTTAGCGATATTCCTCTGTATGGATGCGCGTTAAAAACCTCCTCATCAGAGTGTCAGAACCTTTTAGCCATATTGGATTCCATTCCATTCCATCACCAGTTTATTATGGCCATATTTAGGTTTTGTGCAATTCTAGGGGTCAATGGAAACGCAGCTACTGTCAGTGCCGTGTGGTTTTGCATAAATAAGTGCGTTAAATGAAGCGAGGAATAACCCCCAATGAACATCTTTTATAAAATATTTACTAGTCTCAATGTCCTTGTGTCTGCTGTGGGCACGCAGTCCTTCGCTGGAGGTCACATTAGTCCTACAAGAGTCCCGTCCAGAGGTTGTAACAGGCAGTGTTGATGACCGACTCCAGGTGATGGTACATGGACACCAGCTGAGGCGGAGGACTGCTGCTGGCCTGTGGCTGCGCCGCCAGCGCTTCCCTCAGCACGATTTTCAGGCTCTGGGGGAGAAAAAAGTGGCAGCACGGTGATGTGGCTTTGCTCCCCTTGTGGCCCTAGCTCTCCTCCGTATGTGAGGAACTCACCATTTTTCCTGCTTGCGCGTCCAGAAAAACCAGAACAAAGCAGTCGGTAAACTTTTGGTTGAGGACGGCCTGGAACGAGATATTTGTATTGCACTTCTTAGATAAAGAACACACAAAACAAGAATAAAAAAAAAATGTACAGGATGAGGATTGCAAGAAAATTATAATAAAAGAGAAAATGTGAAAAATGAACATATAATTAACTATTCAACGGCTGGTACTTAGAGTATTTTCCCCACAAATTCCTATTTATTAATAAGAACTATTTTGCGAGTCTCATTTGAAAAGAAAACTCGCTCATCATTTTCCACCATGTAAACTGAATTCTTCCAAGACCTTTCGATTTATCGTAAGAATTTACTGACGCGTGCGTGCGTGTGTACACACGTCAGCCAAAATACAGTTTGAGTTGTCAAGCGAGTGAGTTGCGTGCACTGCAAAGAGCTCTGCTCACCAGATACTGGACGCCGTTGTCATCAAAGTGTCTGCAGCTCTGAGGGAAGCGGCTGAGGAGGACTTTGATCAGACTCTGGTACCACGCTGGACTCATGGTTAAGAAACAGTCCTGGGGGGAGGGGGTGGGGGGACAGAGAGAGGAGCATCACACACTGTCATTGTAACAAGTCAGTCCAGCATTGACGACAACCTGCTGAATGCAACATCAGCGTCTCCATGGCCTGGAGCCAAGAAGTCAAAAGTTGGTCTTGCAGTTTTACAAAACAGCCGTTAGAATTCACTGTCTAAAGCAGTCATGGGCAAACTGTGGCCCGGGGGCCATATGTGGCCTGTTTTTCAATCCGGCCAAAACCACCTCATCAGAACCTCAAAACCTTCTAGCCACATTTCAGAGTTTTTTTTCCAAGTGGAGGTGTTTCCATCAGCAGTTTTTATGGCCATATTTAGCTTTTTAGCAATTCTAGGGCTCATTGAAATGCAGCTTCTGACACATGCAGCTTCCAACACATGCAGCTTCCAGTTGGTCGGCCCTCACCAGCTGTGGGTCGATCTCCCCGACCGATCGGCTCTGCACGGATTCCAGGAGCTCCTCCAGCTCTGCGAAGGACAGCTTGGTCAGCTTGAGTTTGTCCAGCGCCAGGTGCTCCCCGTGGAACAGCCTCCTCCACAGGTTGTCCCTGCGGCAGTGGCCCATGGCCTGCTCCACGCTGGCCTGGATCTGTCTGCACGCCGAGGCCACCTCGTTGTTCAGCAGAGGGAAGGGCAGAGAGGGGTACAGCAGACCCTGGGCCTCCGATCCAAAGCCGGCCAGGGGGTCAAAGTCGCCACCGTCTCCAGGAGCCGAGGCGGCGGCGGCGGAGTCGGACGGCGTTTCCTCCCACGAGTTGTGCTCGTCGCTGCGCGACCCGCCGACCTCGGCCCGGTCCGGAGGGGGCCGGGCGCCCGAGTCGCCGGGCTCGCGGTGGATTTGGGGCAACTTCTTGAAGCGCCGCATGTCGGCCGTGAGTCGAGGGAAGCGCTCCCGCTGGCTGGTCATGATCACGTAGAAGCGCAACCTGCCGTGAAATAAGTCCGAATGATTCAGTGGTGGGACGGCAATACTGGTGGATGGACGGTAGCAGTGCTGTGAAGGTCCTCAGTCATCAAGGTCACCTTAAAGTAGAAGGGTTCAGTCAGGGCAACTGGACGTGTTGTTGTAATCTTGAAGATGTTTGGCCTCTCATTCAAAAGGCTTCTTCAGTTCAGAACTGAAGCTCTCGTTTAAAACTCAAGAAGCCTTTCGGATGAGAGGCCAAACGTCTTCAAGATCACAAGTCTAAGTCCAGTTGCCCTGACTCAACCCTTCTACCATAACTAAACCATTCAATCAGTCAAATAGTTTAAAACTGCTTCATCTGCCAAACAGATTAAAATAAGGTTACATTAGACTTTGGTCACTGTCATTTATTCTTGATGGAAAAACAGAAAAACAAAATCCCATTCAGTTGCTCTGTTATGTTGAGTAACTTTTTTTTTTTTTTTTAAATAATGTAATATAATCATACAATAATGATTTTTCAATCACTTTTTTTTTTTGTTAGAAAAAGTAAACAGAATTTACAGATGAAGTGATTGAGTCATAGCATTGATTAGAAATGACCTGGATGGAGACATCTCAAGTCATCTCTGATCGTTACAACTTGGTGCACATGAAGCTTTTGGCCTGTCAATCAACCTGCTCGTTACCACTACTATGATGGCAGCTCTAACTGCTTCGCTGCTATTGGACACAGCCTCAATTTAAGATGTTCAGTCGTTGAAAAAAAACAAAAACAATTTTTTGTGGCTTTATTATTTCCTGTATATTTTTACCTCAGCAAATGTCTCTCCCCATCGGACTGTTCCTCAAACGGAGCGGCATTGTGGCACACCACCAAGGTCACATCAAAGTCATCATGGTTGTGTACACCTTCCAGATCCTTATAAGTACCCGAACTGGAGGAAGGAGAAAAATAGCATGTCGATATTTACACAGCAGCTGCGTTTCCATGACTCCTGGAATCGCACAAAAAACCTAAATATCGCGATAAAAATTGGTGATGGAAACAACTTGGAAAAAAACTCTCAAATATGGCTGAAAGGTTTCGACGCTACACGAGGTGGTTTTTCCCAAGTATCCATATAGAGGGATATCGCAAAAGTGTCATGGAAAAAAAAATACCAAAAAATTGTTTCCATATTTAGGTTTCGCACAATTCCAGGGGTGATGGAAACGCAGCGAGTAGTGACACAGGAGAGCCGAAGTGTTTTGGATGCAGCGTTACCTGTTCCACAGAGACACCAGTGCGTACTCGTACAGATCAGGAGTCCCTTTCTTGCTGTCTGTGGTGACAGCGGCCTTGGACATGCGCAGTGGCTTCATGCCGTAGGTGCTAGCATGGTCCGTGATGTAGTTGTACAGCTGATGAGCCGTTATCATGCCGGTGGAGATGGACAGGCTGCCTAATAAACAAGCAAAGACGGACGGGGAAGAATGTCTTCAATGACAACTTCACCCAATGAGAGAGTGACGGCGCCACACTGATCTCATCGTCTGTCCTGAAACTGCCAAGATCCTCTACAGGTGGGACACTCGGCTACAAATCACAGTTGTTTGTAAACCATCTCCCAGTGCTTAACCCCAACCAGAGACTGATGTGAGCCTAGAAACCCTGGGTAAAACAAACCCGCCACTGACTCAACACCAAACACGCACAAACACCGAGAGAAGACAAGAGAGAGAAAACTCCAGATCACCTTGGAAGACGTGATTGCGGCCAAACTTGGGGATGTCGGGGTGATTGGCGATGAAGTCATCCAGGAAGTCTGTGAGCTGGTAGCCCGAACGCAGTATCATGTGGCAGCCCTCCAAGTACTGGTGAACGACTCGCAGGTGGAAGTCGTAGCTGAAGGAGTGAACGTGCATCAGGTCCCGCACCTTATCACACTCTTCAGTGAAGAGCATGGAGAGCTGGAGAGAACAGAGGGAGGTGGCCACAGTCACTTCAAGCCACGCCTTTCCCACAGAGGAGACCACAAACCCAAATTCATCTGGGAAATTTAGCTACTGTGGGGGTTTTTTTTGGGGGGGGTTGCACACACACTCGATGCTTTGCGTTTCTGTCACGTGAACCACGGCTCTGTGGCTCTGCCGATCAGTGACCCCTAGTGGTTAATGCTGAGGACCGTTGGCAAGCAGCTCTCAAAGCAATCGGGTTTACAGGGGAACTGTGTGTGATGACATCAGAAAGGGGAGACAACGGCATAAATTGCAAATGCGAGAGGCAGCAGTAAGATGCAAAGCTTGTGCAGTTTCATTCCAGCAGAACACAGTTGAGTGGGAACCTGTGGTTACTGGCCGTCACTCTGATAATAAACACTGGCATGGAGACTCTGTGGAAGCGGGTGAATCGCATACCTCAGTCCTTTCAGAGAAATCACCTCCTGTGCGCCCTCTGAAATCTTTGAACACACCTTGCAGTGTGAACATCTGGGCCAAAATCAATGTCACCATCACCACTATTCCAACACTGAGAACTCAGAAAAGGAAAAAAAAAAAAAAAAAAAAAACTTCTGCCATTTTGCTTTGGGAGAACATACAAAGAAGTCCACTGATAATTAGTCTGTGAACTGCAAAGCACATGCGTGACCCCAATGCGTGTGGCTGTTGTCCATTTCAAAAAGAAACCCAGAATTACACCCAGGGTAACACACACTCATCTACACC
>NW_027466134.1:4920000-4937500 GCF_046127955.1 Nelusetta ayraudi
CAGCCACATGCAATTCCTTCTGGAGGTCATTTAGCATTAGCACAGCCACATTCACCTTCTTTAAAAACATACAAATATGTATATATATATATACATATACATATCTACACATATACACACATATATAAACATATATGTAAATATATATGTATATATATATATATATATATATATATATATATATATATACACACACACATATAATATACACACACACACACACACACACACACACACACACACACACACACACACACACACACACACACACAGAGTCGACACAACAGAAAATTGAAACTTAAGTTCAAAAACGTGACGAGTAACACGTAAAAGTTTCTTAGGAGGAACTGGACACATGGACGATTGTCACTGCACAGCCTGGCGCAATTCCCAGAAGGACGCGTTTGTAGAAATAGGACTTCTGCATCGCTGACGTTAACACTGACCTTAGGGCTGTCCTCGCTCTTCTGCTTTACATAAGAAAAAGACATCCTCCCTTCTGACGACATGGAGTTGAGCATGGCAGCGCGAGCCCGGGCGATGCTGAAAGACACCAAGAGACGGGTTCAAGTAGGTTCTGAGGGGCCAGCGGGGCGACTGGACGACAAGCAGTGAGGCTGCAAGACTTTTAGTCACCGTTCAAAGAGAGTCGCACAATCGCAGCTGAGAAAGCGACAAGCTTTTGTCAGCTATGGGCAACAGCGTTGGCAGGTTGGAGGACAGATTAGGATTAAATCACCATGATGCACGCGTTAGATGGAGATAAAAATAAGTGTTGAGAATGAACAGTAGGAATAGATATTTCTTAAAGTTTAACAAAAAGTGTTAACATGCATGAAACTATGGATGGACCGATACTAGTATCGAGTATCGGTCCCGATATCAGTATCGAGTACCGGTACCGATACCAGTATCGAGTATCGGTATTGATACCAGTATTGATTATCGGTACCAATATCAGTATCCAGTATCAGTCCCGATACCAGTATTGAGTATTGGTACCGATATCAGTATCCAGTATCAGTCCTGATACCAGTATTGAGTATTGGTACCGATATCAGTATCCAGTATCAGTCCCGATACCAGTATTGAGTATCGGTACCGATATCAGTATCCAGTATCGGTAGCAATACCAGGTTTGAGTACTCTACTTGTACTCATAAAAATACATGTTGATACCATGACACTGATACCAGTTTTATATGTATGTGTGTATATGACAATTTTGTTAGATTTGTGTTTGTACTACAGTGAAACTTGTGACAGTCGCCCATGAGTACAGTTGTATTAAACGTTAAGTCTGTGGAAATCTTTGTGGAAGATACAGACCTGCGGGCTGGAGACTGAGGTCGGACTTGGACCAGAATGAAGCCCATGCTCTGCAGATACTGAACATACTGCTGGAGGAAGTTGCTGGAGATTTCAAGCATCCAGGATTCCTCCTTAAATCTGCTCGGCAGCATCTCGGCCGAGTCGGTGCTGTAGCTGCGGTCCCTCCCCGACGTGCTGGAGTCATTGGAGCGGTGCCGCTTCTGCAGGAAGGGAGTTCATTTGACTTGACTTTGATTTGAAGTACCGGGGAGGATGGGAATCCTGCATAGGCATGCATTTAGGCAGTGTGTCTTTCTGTACTTCTATATTTGAATTGCATATATGTGTGTGTATATATATATTGAGAGAGAGAGAGAGAGAGAGAGCTTTGTTGTTCACCCTGCATCTGACTTTGGCCTGTCTGCCACTCTGGATACTTCTAGTTCTCTCTCTCCACATTTTTTGTATTTCCTTTTCACCCCAACTGATCATAAGCAGATGACCTTAGACCCTCTGGAGTCTGGATCTGCTCCAGGTTTCTTCCCACAGGGGAGATATTCCTGGCCGCTGTCGCCCCCTGCTGCTCTGGAGGGTCCAGTTTCCCCTGATTGCACAAAGTGCTTTGAGACGCCTTTGGTTGTGATTTAAAACTGTACAAATTAAAGTTGTTTGATATATTGATTGAACTGACATTCTCTAAATCACATGGTTGTTTTGGCGCTGGATGGATGCAAAGAACTCCAGCCAGTGGACCCCACTGATAGACACACTGAAAGAGCCTCATAACTTCTGTTGATGTGCTTCTATGCAGTCTGGAGGAAGCTGCAGTCCATTCGCTACCACTGCGCCGCACAACTCTGGAGTCTGAACTGCCAGCAGCACCACTACTGCGCATTAATGCAATGGCACAATCATTCATATACAGTGAGTAAATAGTCAATAGAAAGTGAACAGGAAATCAATACATCGTCATCAAAACTTATGATGAACTGCGTAATATCCAGTGACTCGTATAATAACAATATATTGTAAAAAATAATTAACTATATAATATTCAAGCCATACTTTAACTGGAGGCTGGACAAACTGCTCCTCCTGGATCTGCTTGCGGAAGAGGGGGTCGAAAAGGAGTGGAGTGGCGCAGTAGTGCACCAGCCTGGATGACTGCTTGAGGGTCTCCAAGTCCGCCCCCTGTTGGCCACAGTTAGTATCACTTCAGGACAAGACAGAGGGTATAAACTGAAAAAAGTGGGTTTATTGTGATGACATAAACAGGACTCATTGATCCTAAGGGCAGAAAAGTTTCATTTGTAGATCCTCAAAGCCATGAGTAGCCAAAGAACATCATTCTCACAGGTTTGGATGAGTCGAATAGTTTCTTACTTTATGTTTATAAACACGTTACCATCATCACTATCATAGTCATTACTATCATCATCATCATCATCATCATCATCGTCGTCCTGTTTTCACAACGACGCTAGCTGAATAAGGAGACACTGGATTCAGACTTGTGTCTGCCCTGAAAATATTAACTGAAACTACATTCAAGTGGGTTCTATTTACATTTTGTGGCTGTGAACGCATTTTTGTACTTACTGAAATGGGCATGTTGGATTGGGCTGACCTCTGCTGCCAGGTCACAAACAGGTTTTCAATCTTCATCTGTTTCTCCAGTTCTGTTGACAAACAAAGCCATTACAACCCCAGTCTAGGAGTTTTATTCCTGCTTCTTGCAGACAGACAACTCGTTGTGAATAAAGTTTGAACGGTTATGGTTTTAAGACACCTCCTCCTCCTATGAGGTGGCTCACCAAAACACTCCATCCATCTGCTGCTGCTCCAGCCCTTCAGCCACATTTTAGAACCCAATGTCGCCCCACCAGTCAAAAAGTTTGCCCCCCCAGTAGTTCAAACAGGTGTGTGTATATATATATATATATATATATATATGTATATATATATATATATATATATATATATATATATATATATATATATATAAATATATATATATATGTATGAACCTCTTCGCTCAGCAGCTTTGATGTCTAGGAGCTGGCCTCCATGTCGGGCCACTGCGTCGCCCTCCATCAGGGGCCGGATGGTGCAGATGTCCCTCAGGGCCTCGTCGAAGGGAAGCAGCTCGGAGGGGAAGTGCAGTGGAGCGAGGATGCGACCGGAGCTCCCCAGCCGGCCTTGCTCCTTGTTGGGGAGCGGTGGAACCGGGATCCGCAGCAGAGTGTCCGGCTCCATGGAGGGACTCAGGAAGGGGTTGGGATCCTGGAGTAGACACAGCAGACATTAGCTGCGTTTCCATGGCCCCTAGAATTGCATCTCAGGGTAGGAAAACCAAATGACTTTTATGGTACTGCGATTATGCACGTTAAGCTTTAAACAATATAAAATCCATGAATTAAGACAGATTTTACACACTGGAACTTAAACAATTGGAAAATCTGGAGCTCAGCCACTCTGTGCATGTACAGCACTACCCAGAAAATTGGAATCTCCTGAGAAGGTTGTTGTGTTTCCCCATGTGTGAACTCTTCTGAGCCGACAACCCAAGACAGACTTTCTAAAGGCTCAGGAGCCTTTTGCAGGTGTTTTGGATTTTTGGACTCTTTGAAGCTACAAAACTGAAGCTTTTCACAGTATTCTCATTTTCTGAGTTTGTGGCTTTGTGGTTTTAATAAGCTGAAAATCTTAATCAGCAAAGTTACAACAAGGAACTGCTTGAGATGTCAATTTGCGTGTAATGGCTCAATAAAATGTGGTGGTTTCATTTATAGCGACTGGCATTGCATAATAACAACAAAGTATTTAAAAAAAAAAAAAAAAAAATAGAATAATAATAATAATTTCCTCTGCCTGATGTATGCAATGCCAGGGGTCGTTACCACCGCTGTTCATTACCACAGTCCACTACCGCTGGGATCTAAACTGCATAAGCAACGCTCACTTCACTGCATATGAACGTCGCCTTTAAAAAACACAGAAGGGACAGAAATGCTGGACTTTCTCAAGCATTGGATATTTGCCCTGTTGGCTGCTGAAATGAACTTTTGGGCATGTTTGTTCAGTGGAGCAGGTCAAGGTCCAGATGCCCAAGTGTGGAAGAGTGGGCTTTACACCACGCCAGAGGGCAGAGAGGGTCAAACTGCACACTGGTGCTCCCTCTGCTTCTCATCAGGACCGTGACAGATGAAGCTCTGTTTAGGCAAATTTTCTGCTGCTCTGACTTTGCCTTCTGTCCCGACTCGCTGGCGAAGCAGAAAAAAAAAAAAAGGCCATCGAAAAGAAAAAAAAAAGAAAAAATCTCGACTTCTTCCTCATGCTTTCAGGTTGTTTGTTCAATGGCCACAGGGGGCAGGCTGACAGGACATTTGGTGTTTGCGTTCGTGTTGCAGTCAAGACGGCGCCAACCGAGACCAAGACATATCGAGATCGAGACCAAGACTTTATATATCAAAGAACAACAACAACAAAACTGAACAAATGAGCAGAATCTTTGGTTTTCCAACTCAAGTGAAAACCACCAAGCTTGTTTGTTTAAACAATCATGATGAGAAGAGGGATTTTATATGAAACAGGCGGGTGGAGTCACAGGTGTTGACATAATTTCTGTCTCAGTCACTGGTGTTGGCCCGAGGACACAACAGCTGGATGAAGTCCTCCCCCCACGCCCCCCCAACCCCACCCCCTGGATCTCTGGATCTGCTCCAGCTGCCGGTTCCACAAGAACAAGCAGCAGGAACACTCAATGATGGGATGAGATTTATATGAATTGTGATAATATCCCTATGAGGGTAATCTCAATTTAACTCAATCTTATCTCAATATAAACTTAACTCAATATTAACTACCGTAACTGCTGTGGAGTTTATTTTTTGTATTTTTTTTATTAGCGAAACCGAGCTGAGACTCGGTAAAAATGCCACTGAGTCACGAGACCGAGACCCTTCAAAAGTGGTCTGGAGACCGAGGCCAACCTCCAGGACTTCACGCTTCTGAAACGCGCCCACGTCGCCCCCTGGTGGTGGGAACACGCACATCGACTTGGACAGTGGTCGCGATCTGCTGCAAACGCACTGCACACACTTTCGGTGTGAACCTGGAGGACGAGGGGGGTTGAGCATTTTTTTTTTTTTTTTTTTTTAGTGAATTCTCCGTGAGGAGCTTCAGGCCTGGGCTGATCTGCACCTGCTTGTAGTCGTGGATTGGCGCATCAGAGAAGCAGTAGTGGTGGAAGAGGCCCATCTTCTGGTTGAGCAGGCAGTGGACGACGTGAGACCTGGCGTTCTGCCACTTGACCAGGCGGACCAGCTCGCGGTTCAGAGAGGCACCCAAGTCCACAGACCAGTTGTAACTGTACAGAGTCACCTGGAGAGACAGCGGCAACCAGTGAGACCAGCGGGAAAGCATCGAGAACGGTCAGACAGTGTCAGACTCTGGTCACTGATGGTCAAACACCGACGGTCAGATGCAACTCTGTTGGCTCTTGGTCACCTTTTTGTCCAGGACACTGATGAAGAGGAACCTCTGGCGGGGAGCCAGTGCTGCTCGGGCCTTGTTTGGACTCCAGCAGTCCGTCTGCTCCAGAGCCTCGAAGCGCTGGAAGCCCTTGTGAGCTACTCAGAGGAGACAAAACAGTCAGTGAGAGTGAGGGAAAAGCAGCGTCACTCGGCAGTCGGTCCGTTCCCGTCTACTCAACGTCAGCCCCATTGGCTTCAGCTGGCAGGAGGGTCACACATCAGCCATGGGAATCTTACCATTCCAGATTTTTTTGTTGCATGTTCTCTCATGCATGGAGCCTGAGCAGCTCCTGCAGCTCAAGACTGCTGCGCCCTCAGTGCGAGAAGGAGCGCTCCCCCTGCAGGTCACTCCTGCCTGCAGCCATCAGGCAGTACAACTGCACTCTATGTATGCACTAAATATCTTGGGTTTTTTTCTGAAAAATGTCTTTATTTCTTTTTAATGAATATAGTTTTCTTACTTTTGCACTAAATTGTAGCTGTAATTATGAAAAATGCCCCCAACGTGGGTTTAATAAAGGCTTCTGTTCTCATTTATTTTCTTAAAATCACCAAAAACCAACTGCAATATTGCAAATTTCTGACTGTTTTGCTGCAAGAGGACCAAAAAAAAAAAATTGCCCTCGCCACCAGAAACACTGCAGTATAATTACAGCATTAATTTTGCATGGTTGCAGTTTATATCCATAGAGATCAACCAAACCGTATGGTCCATTGTTGGAGATGTTCAGATTTATATTAAAAGTAATAATGTGTACTTTTGAAGGACAAACACGTTTTTCCAACTGACATGGGAAAACTGAAACAAAAGTTACAAAATGTAACACAAACGATAACTGAAGCAGACCGAAGATTCATGTCTAGCAAGTGATAAAGACATGGGCGGTAGTTATTATATTAGATATAGGTTCTCATATTAAAAACTACATCTACATTTTATGGTTATAATATCTAAAGAAAAGAAATAGAGAAATTGTTAAGGTGCAGTTGTGAGGCAAGAAAGAGCAAAGAACATCTGGAGAGCAACAATAGACAGATACCATATAATTGAGTAATTTCCAGTTCTATGTAATAATAATAATAATAATAATAATAATAATAATAATAATAATAATGATAATGTTGTCGACTGGAACTGTTTAGATTGTATTTTCTTTCTCTGCTTTAGCATTTGTTAACTTTCAACTACAGTTTCAATTTGAATATGATCTCCTCCACCAGCATTAATGTGAAGCTGAAAGGCCAACTTACGTGTGAACCTATTTAGAACTGGGATGTTTTCCTCGTCTGAACTGTCCTCTGTAGGCAGACAAAGATGGCACAAAGAGCAGGGCAGCGAGGACAGTGAAACACATGGCTCAACGTACACGGATGTAAAGCAGACTTAAAGCAAAGAACAACAGAAACAAACCCCAAAAAAAAAAAAAAAAAAAGAACCTGACAAAACCTCCCATTGTGTTATGTTTGGACAGAGAAGCACAGGATCAAGGAGCAGCAGCGAAGGCGAGTTGAAAGATTGAACACAAAACATTCATGCTTTTAGGCCCCGCTTTCGTCTAAACTACACAGAATGTTAGCGTGGGTGTTAGCGACATGCTTCTGTCGAAAGGCCTTTGCAACACAGTTGGGGCAGTGGTACATGTAGTATATATATACAGTTATACGTAATATAGTTTGGAATAGATTTCGTCTAAACACGAGGATTTTGCAGCCTGACATTTAGGACGCAGTTCCATGTCAAGCCACTACTGGTGCTGTCCGCGACGATGAGCTGTGGCTGATTTTAAAAACAGCAGTTTGTGCAGAGATGATAGTCTAAGGCAGGGGAGTGAAACTCATTTCAGTTCAAGGGCAACGTGGAGGAAAATCTCATCCCAAGAGACGAGCTCACTTCTCAAACAAACAGCATAAAAAAAAACTAAAACCGGCGTGTTGCATCACTTATATCTGGCGCATATTTAACTTGGCACGAGACGACCATTTCATAATCACACACCAGTCAGCATTTGTAAAAGCAGACGTTATTGTGTAGAGTGAGCAGACCTGCATGGCTGTGCGGTTGCGTCAGCAGAGATGACTTGGAAGCACTCACCGAGCTCTGTGCTGTAGTGCCACTGATGGAAGTTGCGGCCAATGAGAATGAAGCTCCTGGTGTTATTGGGAGGTTGACTAAGACACTGGGCTGGATGCAACGGCACGTAAATCTCTCCAGACACCGGGCAGCTAAAGATTTCAGAAAGGAAGCAGAGGTTGGCAGGACTCTGAAGTGGTCGTCGGCGCGCAGGCGGCCACAGCGGCTCAGTCACGCTAACGCTAACTTGTAGCAATTATTTTGTCAACAGTGTGTTTCATGACGTGTAAACTCAATTTACGTAAGTAAGTTAGGCTTGTTTAAGAGTGAAAAATAAAACCTAATAATGCAAAAACATCAATAAATAAGTAAGTAAATAAATAAATAAATGTGACAGCAGTTAAAAAGTGCATTTTCCAGCACACTTTGTACAACAACCCACCTCTTCCTTTCAAATGCTTTGACAATCGTGTCATTGGCCAAGGAGTTGACCAAGTTGACAATCTCTGTCAAGATGGAGGGCAGGAGGAACTGAGAGGTGATTTCAGTCTTGCACTGCTGAATGGAAGGACAGCCTGGAGATAAAAAAAAAACAGAAACCCAGAGTGAGGGAATCATAACACTCCCCATCATCATCATCATCATCATCATCATCATCATCATCATCATCATCACCATCGCACTCCTCATAAGAGGATTTCACCTCCTCTGGGAGAAAATAACTCACTCACCCAGGTTAGCCATGAAGGTGACCCATGGCTGGCAGGTGAGCTGGTAGACAGGGTGCAGCATTCCCACATCTCCCTCCTCCAGGTGAGACAGCAGCCTCCTGGACAACCACAGAGCACACATGGAAGTGACCACTGTGTGTCTACATGCACAGCTGCATCGAGCTATACTCAAAATTCAGTTTTCTTGTCTAATACGACTTTTCTCCTTGTCCCAGTTTACATGTAGTTTTCTACGGAAGCCTATTGCATTCACTTGGCAAATAAAAAAAAAAATCTGTTTTTCAGTGTAATTATTTCTGTTTTTCGTGCAAATTTTTTTCCGCCCTATTTTCCTGAGTTTAGAGAGCATGGGAAACAATGGCATCCATTCTTTCATTGAGAGCTGGATATAATGGAAGCAAACATAGCCAGCTTGTTCAGTTCAATCAAATTCTATTTTGACATGGGTTTAAGACACTGGTACGGAAGCTACTTCCATTGAGAGAGCATTGTTTCCGATGCTCTCTAAACTCGGGAAAATAGGGCGGAAAAAAATATGCACGAAAAACAGAGATTTTTTTTTTATTTGCCAAGTGAATGCAATACGCTTCTGTAGTTTTCTTTCTTTTTTAAACAGGAATTCTATTTCATATATTGGACACATGTTAAATACAATAAATAACAGATCGTAGTGGAATGGGCCGGTTGACTTCTCGGCAGACGAGAAGAGAAAAAGGGAGAAGAACGTGAACTCAGACACTTGGATAAAGATCTAAAGCTGCAGACGAAACAGCAGCAGCACCTCTGCGCCTGCTCCAGCTCCGCCGCCAAGGCTTTCTCTTGGCTCCACTGCTGCTTCACGTTCTCCGTCTTGTGTCTCCGCCGCGCTGCTCGGCCCTCCTCTCCTCTCTCCTGGACGATGTCGTCCGTCGTCTTCGGGCTTCCGAGCTCGGTGGAGTCCGGCTTGCTCTGCAAAAACAAAACAGAGGGCCGCGAAACACGAAAATCGGTGCGTTAGGACAGAAGCTTCACAGTTCTGCAGTTGGTCTATCGATCAATCAATCAATCAATCAATCAATGTCTTTTTATACAGCACCTTTCATACATAAAATGCAACGCAAGGTGCTTGACCAAAATTAAAAGGAAAATAAAAACAAAGATAAAAAACAATATTCAACTGAAGAGCTGCAGTCAATTAAACCCCACCCCCTGCCCCTCCTCCTCCAAATGCCTCCAAATGCCAAAAAAGTGTTTCCATGACCACATTCTTCTTGCCATATTCAGGTTTTGTGCAATTCTTGTAACCCAGCGCGTGAAGACAAACTGACCAGTAAGTCCCAGAAGCTGCGGCGGGTGCTCTTGTTGGTGGGAGTGGTGGACTCGGGGGTGCTGCTGCCCGTCGCAGCGGCGCCCCCTGTCGCTTGGGACAAATTGATGGGCGATGGGCTGCTCTTGAAGACCCGCGAACCGCTGCGCTGCCTGGGGACGTCCTTGACTTCTTTGACTTCAGGGAAGGAAGCGTGAAGCCCTGAAAGAACACAGCAAGATGCTTTTTTTCTCCAAAACTGAACAATTTGTTGGCAAAACAACAAAGACATGGACCACAAGTGTGATTTCCTATGGATTCTCTAATATTTTTTATTAGATTTTTTTTTTTTTCGAACATGAAAGAAAACGATTAAATAAAAGGGATACAAAAACCAAAACATACAAAATAAAAAAAAATAGTATAAGTAAACACTAGTGAAATATACAGTAAAATAATGTTATTCATGTCCGAAAAGGGGTAGGAGGTATGAGGTGTATTCATTTAGGGTGGACCGAGCATGATGTGACTGACGGCCTCAGCCTGCCACTGGAAAGAAGATAGAAAGTTTTCACGTTGGGCTTCACAGCACACAAGATACTTGACGTTCTCCCAACAGAACGAAGGCCACGCCTGCTCAGCGCTCTTTAAAAAAAAACTCACATCATCATCCAAAAACAGCAAGGTGTTGACACGCTCACCTTTAGCATTTTCCTTCTGCGCGGCAGTGGCCGGGCAGGGGAGCCCCAGGCAGAGAGGGTTCGGCAGGAGCCTCTGCTCCATGACTACGTCACAGAGCGCGTGGCGCAGCGCCCCCTGCAGCTTGTCACTCAGCTGTGAGGGGCTGACGTTGCCCTGCTCCCAGATGTCAAAGCGGACGTGCAGCTGAGACTCTGTGAACAGACACGGAGAAAGCAAAGAGGTTCACCGCTGCAGAGACGAAGGGGAAGAAACTGACGCAAAGATCTTACGGTTGAAATGGGTTGTTAATAATGCAGTGCTGCCCCTGGCATCAGTACCTGAGCCAGTGCTGCCAGGGGACAATCGCTGCACGGAGGTCAGCTCATCAAAATTGTCCTGGTGAAGGTGAACGCTGCCATTTTCTGACTTTGGCGGTCCAGCAGAGTCCTGCGCTGGGACCTGAAGGGGGCGACCTTGGGCGTCCACAAAAGAGAGGGTGACGCAGGCAATGCCTGAGGAGAAACATCGGAGCAGTTGGTAAAATATCTTGCCTCTGGTCTACTGTTGTAGTCGAGACCAGGCCAACCCAGACCGAGACCTTATCAAGACCAGAGAGCATTCAGACCAAGACCAGACCAAGACCTTATCAAGACCAGAGACCTTCGAGACCGAGACCAGACCAAGACTTTATATATCAAAAAAAATTCACAACAAAACAGAAAAAGATGACCGGTATCTTTTGTTGCTAAATGGAAAAGCAACATCTCTTTTCAGCAAGGAATATTTCAGTTTCTTTCACATTTTGCTGCGTTGCTCACTATTTTGAACCTTTTTTTTTTTAAAAACCCACTTTGCTTCTTAAAAAAATAAATGAACTAGGAATGAGGGGCCAGGGTGTCACTCTGGGTGTCACAAACAGAGCGAAACAAGGCAGCAGCTGGATTCTTTTCTGTTATTATCGTGTTATTACAGTGTTGGCTGAGTCTCCACTGGCCTGGATCAAAAATCCCCAGTCCGCCCAGTCCGAGACTGAGACCAGACCCATTAAAAATGCCGCAGAGTCCAGAACCCTTGAAAGGTGGTCTGGAGACCAAGACCAATCTGGAGGACTACAACACCACTCACCTGCACTGAAACTTACAGGTGAGAAGTGCAGGAAAAAAGGACGTAGACATATCTGACACAGACGACTCTTTGGCCTCTACGAGCCTCGAGGCTACGAGGGGTCTATCCTGAATTAAACCTGACTGTCTTGTGTTTACCTTTGCCTCCAGTGCCCTGACCTCCAGGCTTATTGTAGAGGTAGATGTCACCATCCGCCATGTCACTGCTCAGGTAGAAGTAGTGCTGGAATCAAGACAGGAAAGCATATCAGCTTTGAATGTGCAGCTGCACAAGATAAAGAAACCTACTTTACCTTTTATTTTTAATTGTTTAATTTTTAGTTATATTATTTTTTTATTATGTCCCAACCCGCTTTGGGGGAGGAGGGTTGGGAGAAGGGGGTAACTGTTCGGGTTGTTATGTATCTTTATGTCCTGAAAATGATGAAAATGAATAAATAAAGTATTTAAAAAAAAAAAAAAAAAAAGCTGAAATGATATTTTGATTATTGCTTTTTCGTTTTCTTTTTTGAGTGTTGTGACTGTAATATGCATAAAATGATCAAGAATATAGCGTTAATGTAGGCGTGACATACAGTTGTGCATCATCATTTCAAAAAGCTT
This sequence comes from Nelusetta ayraudi, assembly GCF_046127955.1. Taxonomy (NCBI): domain Eukaryota; kingdom Metazoa; phylum Chordata; class Actinopteri; order Tetraodontiformes; family Monacanthidae; genus Nelusetta; species Nelusetta ayraudi. Next base: position 4,932,342 of record NW_027466134.1, read on the forward strand.
GACACCCAGGTGTGAAATATCATGCTGAACATTCAGTCGAGGGGCTCTCGTGCGCTCTTTATCGCCACCTACACGAGTTGAAGTGGAACTGAAACGGAGGTCTCACCTTGAAGTGATGCGCCGTGTTGCTGTCGGTGTACTTGGGCACGTGCAGGAAGATGAGGAGGTTCTGCCGGAGGTAGTGGGCCACGGCAGGCAGCCAGGGGAGGCAGGAGTGGGGGAGACTGAAGTCCATCACCTCGGTGGCAGGAGAGCCTGACGGCTGGATGAACTGGCAGGACAAACATTCGCATGGCACACCAATGGAAGAATCCAGGTGAAAGACTCTGCTTTTTTCTAATATTTACGATAGATTGAGCTTTCATTCATCTTATTGTTAGGGCTGTCAAATGATTGATTTTTCTTAAAATCGTGATTAATCGCAGAGTCTTCATAGTTAACTGCGATTAATCGCGCTTTGAATCGCAGGTGTGAAATGACGTTATTTTTTTTGCATTTCAAGGCAGTTTGAAGCCCATAAATCTTCAGTGAGAATCAAATGAAGACAAAGAAAGAATTTCCTTTTTTACAATGTGGACGAACTTATTACACGTCTACGCTAAATAGCGTGTTCAAATGAATAAAGTGCCTTGTAGATCCACTTGTCTTATTCAAAAATATAGTTTTAAAAAAAAATTAATGCGTTATGGATTGTGTGTAACTCATCGCGATTGATGCGTTAATGCTGACGGGCCAATCTTTTATATTTTATTATTATCACCTTTTTATTTCTTTAACTTCTTTTAAATTGTTGTTTTTCTATTCAAACAAATTGGTTCCAGTGAACTAAATGAAGGTTCTTACCTCCACATCAGCCGGCGTTAACTTGCAGTTCCTCACCAGCATGACCGTGATGATGTCCAAAGTGGTTTCATCCAGGCGTTTACGCAGAACCTTGAGCAACTCATCCGTGATCTCTGGACCTGAATATCAAAGCTCAGCTTGGTAACTTCGTCTGGTCTTCAACGACTTAGACACAACAAAAATAAAATATATATGTTTCTGCTTCAAGTATTATGATAAATCTATTACGCAATACACATCAGACTGTGAGAAATGAACATAAGAGTGGTTACAAAAGTCAAAACATTTGGTTCTGGTCAATCAGTGAGGACATAACAGTGGAGATTCATTCTAATTAATGAAATAATTCTTGTAAAAATGTTTGGAATAACAGCTCAATTATCAACGACATGACGTGTGTCACTCCTGTTACCTGCATTTCCAACTCCGTGCACCAGCAGCAGGATGTGCTTCTCCACCTGTCCCACCGGCCTTGAGCTGTCCAGAGAAGACCTGGAGCCCTGAGAAAGAGCAAAGTGACAAGGCGGAGACGTGAGCGGTTCAGTGCAACACGGAACACGCACCACACACTCACTAGTGGGAACTTCTGTCCTAACCACTGGAAATTGATTTTTTTTTTTTCAGCCACAGCCACAACCGACACTGAATCACAAAAAGTGTGTATGAAACATTTCTTATCGCCTGCAGTGAGATAATCACAGACACAGATGCTTTCTGACAGACGGTGCAGTTTTTCTGTGACTGCACTGCACAGAAGTGCGTCGACCACCACGTCTGTGCGCTGCCGCGGCAACGTGCTTCTGGAGACTCACCATCAGGTCGTCTGGAAACGACGGCTCTTGACTCCTCGCAAGTCCAATGGAGCGAGTCATGGGGACGTTGCCCTCCAACTCTGCACACCTCTCTGTGAGAGACGTTTCACAAAGTCTAGAGAGGGGAGAGGAAAAGCAGCGAGTATGAACAACAAAGATCACTGCAGGTTTTTATGGCAGCTCTGGTTCCCATTAAAAGCCATCCAACGTCCATTCTATACATACACACATACATACAGGTTGTACATGGAAAAATGACAATATCAAGGAAAAGTTGTTTTATTTGGGCAATTTAACATAAAAGATGAAAGCAACACATTTTATTGAGCCGTTCCACGCAAATTGACGTCTCAAGCAGTTCCTTGTTGTAACTTTGCTGATTAAGATTTTCAGCTTATTAAAACCACAAAGCCACAAACTCAGAAAATTATTATAAAATTTGAGTTGTTTTTTTTTAAGCTGCAAGACCTGATCAGCAAAATGCAAAGAAATAAAAAGTTGAAATATATTGATTTGCATATTATTCCTTTATATAATATGTCACATTCACCTTTTAAGTTGAATTGCAGAAATACTGCAACCTTTTCAGGATATTCTAATTTTCTGGGTAGCACCTGTACACGTTTGTGTGTGTGTGTATATAATTTATACTGTGTGTAAAAAGAGAGAAAGCGACTGAATTTAACAATCAAAGAAAGTGTCACCTGAGGTAGAAGACTGATTTAGTCGTCCGCTCCTGGTAGACAAACATGTTCTTTCTGTTGACCACAGAGAACGAGTTGAGCACCGAGCGCAGGGCCTGGATCGCTGAGGCAGGGCCACAACAAAGGAGTGCGTGTTAGAAAAAGAAATCAGAGCAGAACGACAAGTGCACGACTTCAAACCTCAGCTCCACCACTCACCTCTGGACACTCCTGTGTTGGGGCTCATTTTGAGGCGCGGGTGAATGTGAATAATAGTGCTCCACACCACATCGCAGGCAAAATGTCCAGTCATGAACTGCATGGTGGCCGCCAGGTAATCTCTGGCCTGGTAACTCTCATCTGTGTTGTAATCTGTGTAGTCCACAAAAACACAAAAATCAAAGAAACATACACACACGTAGATATATGTACAGGTACTAGCCAGAAAATGAGAATCTCCTGAAAAGGTTGCAGTATTTCTGCAATTCAACTTAAAAGGTGAATGTGACATATTATATAAAGGAATAATATGCAAATCAATATATTTCAAGTTTTTATTTCTTTGCATTTTGCTGATCAGGTCTTGCAGCTTAAAAAAAAAAAAAACCTCAAATTTTATAATAATTTTCTGAGTTTGTGGCTTTGTGGTTTTAATAAGCTGAAAATCTTAATCAGCAAAGTTACAACAAGGAACTGCTTGAGATGTCAATTTGCGTGGAATGGCCAAAATAAAACAACTTTTACTTGATATTCTAATTTTTCAGGTAGTACCTGTATGTATATATTTACAGTATAAAATTGTTTTCTCTTTTTTTTGAAGTTTCATATAAACTATGCGATGTCTTCATGAGTCCTTCCCACTCACCATCTGAGGTATTGAGCCTTTGCCTGCCCAGCGAGTCATTTTTCCAGATGTCCTCCTCACTCTCAGCCACGAGCAGCGAGTTACACACATGTCTGTCATGCAAGTCTTGCAACAGCATCAGCTGCAAGCACACAGGAACAGGGCAGACACATTAAAAAAAACAAAGCAAATTCATGGATGACTTGTGCACTATGGTTAAATTTGCAAAAGGTGTTGACAGGGGGGCAGTGTCAGCAAAAGAACATGTCATGTGTAAAATAATCTAAATATAAAACGGGACGAACAAAGAAATAAGACTCTTAAAATTTCATTTGACTTTGTTGTTTTTTTTTTTACTTCCTCCCCCTTCAGCACTCATGAGACGCACACGGTTGTAACAAAACCAAAGCTTCCCTACCTGATTGACAATTCTACAGATTTCCCCGATCCTCCTGACCACCATCTGATGCAGTCTGAAATACTCAGGCAGCTCCTGATCTTCCACCTTCTTCTCCAGCTCCTCGGTACTGCAGCCCTTTCCGACCGTCAAGCACCTGGAGAGGAGAGTCAAATCCTCGATGGATACAAAATGAGACGAAGAGCGAGTCCTCGCCGAGGCTTCTGCTGCGAGTCTGACCTGGAGTGGGAATACACCTTCACCCTGTCCTGCTGGATCTTCACAATCAACCAGAAGTCAGGCATTGGTGGCGACTGGCACTCATGTTCATCCAGGGTAGGACTCTCACACTCTGAGTCGCTGCTTCCACCGTCATAACCTACACACACACACACACACGTCAAAAAGACAACAAATGAAAATCCAACTCCATGTCGAAACCTTTGAGCCATATTTGAGAGGTTTTTCCAAGCTGAGCTGTTTCATCCAGAGGTTACACTGTAGTCTGTCAATTACCCTGCATGTCTGAGTCCAAGCTGCCCTGGCTGGACACGACACTCTGGACCCGACTCGGCTGTAGTTTGCCCCCACCTGGAAGAAGACCATGTGACCAAGCTGGGTGAAAGGTTAAAAAGTGAAACAATGGCACATTTACAAGGGGGAATCAGGCAATCCTGCTCCATCCCCTGCCCTGTATGTTGCCAGGCAAGATTACATTTTCACGTCGTCGACAGAGCCTTGTTAAGATATCACCTAACTCTCTCTCAGTAGCCTTCAACATGGCAATGTGTACAGGTACTACGCAGAAAATGAGAATATCCTGAAAAGGTTGCTGTATTTCTGCAATTCAACTTAAAAGGTGAATGTGACATATTATATAAAGGAATAATATGCAAATCAATATATAATCCAATTTGCGTGGAATGGCTCAATAAAATGTGTCGCTTTCATCTTTTATGTTAAATTGCCAAAATAAAACAACTTTCACTTTGATATTCTCATTTTTCGGGTAGCACCTGCATTTCGCAGTGCGGTGCGTCAGTCCAGGCTGAGTCACACTGAAAACGTCTCCTCTACTGGTCCGACCTGCGTCTCAATCATCGCCGTTAAACCCAGAGGTTGAGGTTCCAGACTCACTGTGAGAAGCCGACTGCACCGATTCCACCAGGCTGACACTAGGTGGCGTCTTGGGTGGTGAGGAGGATCCTGCCGGGGAGAGATCCAGGTGGCAATGGGGCGCACTTGGCTGCCCCCTGTCCCCCGCCGTGCTACATGACATCTGAGGGACCGTATCGTGGGCCTCTGGCTTCTGGCCTCTGATTGGCTCGTTGACCTCTGGAGGTGCGTCATCACTAACACTGACTGACCTCTTGTCTTCACCCTGCAGTCAGACAGTTGGAGGTTCAGTGTGATGATGGGGAGAGAAGAAGAGATGGGAAATGCAGTGAGACTCTGAAGCAGTAGTGAAGAGCTAAGCTACGAGCTAACCACCATCAAGCTACTGAGGAACAAACTCCCAACAGCTCTGGCGACTCGTTCATTTCATTTAACCAAGAAGTGTTCATTTGATCTTGAAGAAG
>NW_027466134.1:4940000-5035000 GCF_046127955.1 Nelusetta ayraudi
TATGGCTGTTTATATATTATGTATTTATGTGGCTATTTGGCAATATTTTGGCTCAAATTGAAGGGCAGTTAAAAGGGCGGGAAATTCAAGACGTTTCTTGCAGCTTTTCCATGACCGCTGGAATTGCATCAAACCTAAATATGGCAATAAAAAATGTTGATGGAAAGAAGGCAAACTTGGAAAAACCTCTCCAACATGGCTAAAAGGTTTCGGCACTCATAAGGTTTTTCCAAGTTGAGCCGTTTCCAGCACCAGTTTTCGTTGCCACATTTAGGTTTTGCGCAATTCTATGGGGTGATGGAAACCCAGCAGCGGCACTGTTCTGCCTCGTCTTTCTCGGGATCAATAAAGTTTTTTTTTTCTATTCTACTCTGTTGACGGACTAAAAGGTGCGAGTTCCACCCCAGGGACGGTGGCTGTCAGCACTCACTGAGGCACGTGGGCAGCGTCTGGATGGGCGTTGAACCGTGGCAGCTCTTCATGTTGATGGAACAGGTGACGTGAACAAAGAGCGGAGGCATGTCGGGCTGCGAGCCCTCGCCATCCAGCAAGGAGTCGCCTTCCAGGATGCTGAAGGAGTCCTGGTCCTGGTCCTGGTCCTGGTTGACGGTGTTGGAGTCCGAGGCGGTGGAGTCCTCACCCTCGGTGTGGGAGGCGGTGCCGCCGGGCTGCTCCTCGTACTCCACCACCAGGTCTGTGTCGCTCTCCGTCATCACGCAGGAGTTCAACACTTTCTCTGTGGAATTTTTGAACACAGAAAACAGAAGTGAATTAAACCCTGCGAGGAGAGTCCATCTCATCCCATCCCAGAAAGTTCTGAGGGTCGACATAAAGCAACTGATTGTCAGTGGAACAGTTAGAATACACTCAGGAACAAAAGGAGTATTTCAGAGGATGTAAAGGCGGTCAAAGTGAGGTGGAAAGACGCCAGAACGGTGTCACCTGTTCGTTTCCCCCATACGGAAATACAGGTACTACCCAGAAAATTAGAATATCCTGAAAAGGTTGCAGTATTTCTGCAATTCAACTTAAAAGGTGAATGTGACATATTATATAAAGGAATAATATGCAAATCAATATATTTCAAGTTGTTATTTCTTTGGATTTTGCTGATCAGGTCTTGCAGCTTAAAAAAAAACCCCAAAATAAAACAACTTTTACTTGATATTCAAATTTTTCGGGCAGTTCCTGTATTCACAAAAAAATAATTAAGGGGATCTCGTTCATTTTCTCCACCATATTTGATCTTCACACTCTTGGCTATGTTATCCTAAATTTTCCATGCATTTTTTTTTTTATCACAAAATCTTAATTTTTTTGTGTTCTTACCGTCTTCGCTGGCTTGCTCAGCATCCGACATCAGATCCTCACTGGGCCTCCTGCCCGTCTCACCGTCCTCTGAATCCTCCTGCCAAGACAAACCACAGAGACACTGCATCATGGCAACACAAAACCACACACATTTCATCTACACTAGAATAAAGAGGAAGTGTGATAACTGAGGATGATGAGGGATAAACCTATAAATAGAATAGCGTTGATTGTTATATTGCAATTAACTTAGTATATGGTGTATATTTACAGGGATATTTGTCATATGTACTGCATGTGTATAAATGATGTATTTATATAGAGCATTATATAGAGCATGTGCAGAGTATATGCATATATAATACACTATATCATGTTATATTGTGTAATATTGTTATATTTATACTGATATGTATGTAGTATATCTTAAATGTATTATCATTTGTGTATTTAATTATTTATACAGTGTATATATGTTATATATATATTCATATATTATGTATTTATCTGGATATTTGGCAATATTTTGGCTCAAACTGAAGAACAATTAAAAAGGGGAGGAAGTTTTTTTTACTGCTTCCTACTTCTTTTTCCAACTAAATGCAGTGTTTGTGATGTTTTTGCTTTTTTTTTTTTTTAATTCTGTACATGTTTGAAATCCATTCACTCCTATTCAGAAATGTAAACATGAGGAAGAAGCTACAAGCGTAGAAGTGCAGTAGAATGCAGGCCACTTGCCTCTCTCTTGGATGATGCTGGGCAGTAGAAGAAGTAGTGCGGGTTCGACGGCACAGTCTTGAAGTACTGAGAGATGATGCCCATGAACTTATCCTGCGCAAAGGTTGTTTCCATGAGACCTGGCCGTTGGAGCTCACTGGTTCTTTAGGACAACATTTCATCAACAACAACAATACCTGGATGATTTTGTGCAGGTCGGTATGCGCTCCACATTTGGGTTGCGGGTGAAGCAGAGTGAGAGGAAAGTTGGGCTTCTTGTTCTCCCTTGTGTGGCTGGACTCAGCCAAGGTCAGCGGAGAGGGAGGAGTTGAGGACGTCACTCTGGATTCAGCTTCACTGGCATCAGCCATTTCAAGACTGTTACGAAAAACACAAAGAATTTTTCTTATATTTACATACATACATACATACATACAGGTGCTACCCAGAAAATGAGAATATCCTGAAAAGGTTGCAGTATTTCTGCAATTCAACTTAAAAGGTGAATGTGACATATTATATAAAGGAATAATATGCAAATCAATATATTTCAAGTTTTTATTTCTTTGCATTTTGCTGATCAGGTCTTGCAGCTTAAAAAAAAAACCTTAAATTTTATAATAATTTTTTGAGTTTGTGGGTTTGTGGTTTTAATAAGCTGAAAATCTTAATCAGCAAAGTTACAACAAGGAACTGCTTGAGTTGTCAATTTGCGTGGAATGGCTCAATAAAATGTGTTGCTTTCATCTTTTATGTTAAATTGCCAAAATAAAACAACTTTTACTTGATATTCAAATTTTTCGGGCAGTACCTGTATATATAAATGTACCAAAATATTCCTAAGGAAGCCCGACGCGGACAATCCAGCTGCTTAACAATGTGTTTCGTTATTAGGATGAACGCTCCTGTCTTCAAAATAAACCAACGAAGAAGAAGGTGGACGAGGTCTCCAGATTTGGGTGTGCAGGCCACCGTAGTTCACTGGCAAGCTCAGGACCGGGGAGGGAGAGTGAAAGACGCAATCTAAAATGTGACCGCTTCATGTCGCCGTTTCTTCTTCAAAATCTCCAAATGTGACGCACTGGACCTTTAACAATGACTTACCGTCGCCATTTCATTCAATTATAGGAATTATGTTACATTTCACAAAAGGTCGTATAAGACGCTACGTGAATCCCGTGAGGCGGAGACGGGATGCGTCTTACCTGGACGACGAGACCCGGGCGGCCCTGTCCTCCAGCCGCTCCTCCTCGCTCTCGCCAATGAGGAAGGTGGGGGGGCTGCGGGAGGCTTTCGAACTGCACGCAGCCCAGGCCGGACCTCCCTGGCTGTCCTCCTTGAACACCCTGACGTGTCCGCAGAGAGTTTGCAGAAAGACGGTGACGTCAATCTCCTGCAGAGATTCTTCACAGTAGTCGATGGCCATCAGGACGTCCAGAGAGCTGATGCTGTAGGACTGCTGCAGACTGCGGAAGACGCCTGTTGAAACGCAAAGGCAGTGATGAGGTGCAGCACAAATTGTTTTTAGCCGTCTTTAAAATGACAAACTGCAAAAACATCGCTGCAACTTGAGAATTAAATCAGGACAGACGTTTGGTTGGTTTATTATGCTTTATGGGCTAATGAAGAACCCTTCTCTGAGTCTTCCAGGAGGAGAGTTACCTTTGACGTAGCTCTGGTGGTAGTGCTCCTGCAGCAGGCTACAGTAGTGGGCCAACTCCTTGTGTTTGTGAGGGTGAGCCAGGAGATCTGTCCAAGGGGATGGACTGCTGCGGTCCTGCGACAGAGACCTAGCAGACACAAAACCAAAAAAATAAATCACTGTTAGTTTCAGAGACCGACTGCGATGTCCTTAAAAAAAATAATAAAAAATAAAAATTTAGAGAGAAGATGCCAAAGAAAGCGCTGACAGAGGTCAAACAGGCCAACAGAGAAAAGAGCTTCATTCATTTATTGTTCTGAAAGCATTGTGGGTTCCAAAGATCTGCAGCACACAAACCTACAGAGTAGCAGCAGGAAGCAGCATTTTGGTTGGTGGGTGGGGAGGGTTGACTGGATTAACAGTGTCATGTGTGATGCTTTCTATCCCACTGGAAAAACACACAGGCTTACGATGTCATGAATATATGGCTTCAGGACCTTTGAATGAAACGGAGTTATTATAAAAAATTTAAAAAATTTGTTTGTCCTCCCCCACACTCTGAAAAAAAATAAAATAAAAGTGTGTACCAAGAGGTGCCAGTACTTGTACTTGTAGTTTTATGCAAGTCTGTGTGGTTCTGGGACTTTGCACATCTCTGCATTTATCACTAACTCTCTCTTGCTGAAAAGTGCTGTTCTTTTTTCTTTTTTTCTTCCTTAGAAAAAAAGAAAAGGAAAAAAAAGAGACTTTTCAGTTGCTCTCTTGATTGACACATCATTCAGCTCACTGTGAAACCCCAGGGTGGGGGCCAGGTGTCACCGCATGGCAGGCAGAGATTCTAGAAGGTGCTTTCAGTCTGCTCGTCAGGCACTGCAAGTTTCACCTGGGCAGCTATTTCTGCTTCATCCTGTAAGGGCTCCCGTCTGACTTACTATCAACTATCAACATGACCACCATAACAAACTGGCTTGGCGTTAACAGAACTGCTATCATGGTGTCAGTAAAAAAAAAACAATATGCATGCAGTCGTCTCTGGGCAGCAGGTGATTTGTCATCAGCAAGGCACAGCTACGAACATGCAATAACTGATCATCGCAGCTGGCATGTTGTATCAAGTTGTATTTTTCCAAAGTAAAAAGAATTACAGATAACACTTTGTAATAAGTAGACACCGTTCAACATTAGTTAAGCATTAATAAACACTGAATGTGTCATTTATAAATCATGTTTCTGACATGAATATGCATCAGGATGCAGTTTATAAACAGTTAGAAAATATATTGGAAAATAAATGTGTGACTTTTTTTATAAAACATCGACTAACGCATTGACTAACAATTAAGCATGCTATAAGTGAGCTTATTACTGAAGTGTAAAACATTTATAACTGTGTTTATAAACATCATACCAATGAGTACTGATGTCAGACACATGATTTATGAATGATGCCTTTAGCATTTATTAATGCTTACTAAAGCATTAATAAATGCTTTATTAAGCATTAATAAAGCATTTATTAATGCTTTATTAAATGTACATAGTACATTAAATGCACATAGTACATAGTGTGTACTATTCAGTACACACTGAATAGTGTGTACTTATTATAAAGTGTTACCTAATTACCTTTGTCAAAGTCTGTTGGCCTGGGTTCATACATTTCGCCTTGGAACGCAACAAGCCAACGTGAGAAGGCAATAAAACGTCAGATTGTTTTCAAGAAGGTGCGCAGAGTTTGATGTATGGAAACCACGACCTAGCGGCCATCACATGTGAAGCCACAGAGCGCACTGGCAGCCCCGCAGTTTGAGAGGAAGCAACGAGTCCCCCCCCGCATTGGAAAAAAAAACACAAACACAGGCACGACTTCATCCGAGAAGCATTGAAGGAAAAAAGCTAAGATGAGTTCAGTGTTGCAGCAGGAGACACAGAGAGCAGAGAGGAGTAGTAAAAATAATGCTACCTCAACTTGATCTGCTGATTCATCTCCCAGAAATCAGCATCTTGTGTTCTATTCCCCCCCCCCCGATGAACAGAACCAAAGACACGCGTGTTAATTGGCAGAATTGAACCGAACACAAGCAAAACTGTCGGTGCAACGACTCAAAACATTTGTACGTATGGATTCATTTCACACGGGTTAGTTATTGGGACACATAATGGCGTCGCTGCACCAGGTCAAAGGTCATGGGGGTGTGAAATTAAACCACTTGATGTCGCTGTTTCTTCTTGAAAATCCCCCAAAGATCAGACGTTTAACCCTGGAGGTCCGCTGCACAACCATGAAAGCTCCCAGCATGCATTGTTTTCCACCGTCAATTCATGGCCGCGTCTCTGCCTCACCCTCATGCAAGGCAGCACACGCGGTCAATTTACCTGAGGAAGATGTCACTGGGTTGGCGGCTGGTGTTGGGGTGCACCAGCTGCTCCTTCAGGTGCTCCAGAGAGCAGTTGTAGACATAGACCGGACACCTCAGCTGCGTACCCTCACTGGAACTCTGCTGAGAGACCTGTCGGTTGAAGCTGAGGTGAAAGTCTGCCTTCAGAGGCACCGAGAACTGGACGCCATCTTTTTCTCCTAGATCTGGGGAAAAAAATGGAAGAAAAAAGAGCAGCGGAATCAACACAGGATGCTTCATGGAACTTTTCCTTCTCGTAATTCACGAAATCCTGACCTCGTAATTACGAGATAAGGTGCCGAATGTTTCTTTTTTTTTTTTATCCACTAAATGCAGTGCGCTGCTGTAGTTATATTTCCCGATTGTACAGGTGCTACCCAGAAAATGAGAATATCCTGAACAGGTTGCAGTATTTCTGCAATTCAACTTAAAAGGTGAATGTGACATATTATATAAAGGAATAATATGCAAATCAATATATTTCAAGTTTTTATTTCTTTGCATTTTGCTGATCAGGTCTTGCAGCTTCAACAAAAAAACCCTCAAATTTTATAATAATTTTCTGAGTTTGTGGCTTTGTGGTTTTAATAAGCTGAAAATCTTAATCAGCAAAGTTACAACAAGGAACTGCTTGAGATGTCAATTTGCATGGAACGGCTCAATAAAATGTGTTGCTTTCATCTTTTATGTTAAATCGCCAAAATAAAACAACTTTTACTTGATATTCTCATTTTTCGGGTCGTACCTGTAATTAAAATGATCAGGCCCGAGCAATTAAACCGGTTTTAGGCTGGACTGGTTTGGACAGCAGCGCTCGACTCACCAGATCCTGAGGTGCCAGTGTCCGTCTCTGACACTCTGTTGTCCCAACTGTCCTGCTCCACCGTCAGGGTCTGAGGTGAACGCACAGGGGACCTCGGGGGAAAGAGTCCGCTGCTGGAGCTCCGCTGCAGTTTGCCGGCCAGACTGATTCCCGACTCGGACCTCTCCGGCCCGCTGGTGGAGCCGGACAGAGAGTCGCTCTGAGATTTGTTGCTGGCGGTGAGGGTGTCCTCCTGCGTGCTGACTTGGCTCTGAGGTTCCGTCTCCAGTCCCGACGCCATCAACGTCAACACATCTGAAAAATTTGAAGAGGACGTCGAGGTTTATTTTTTTTGTGTGTCGGAGTTAAAAAAAACAAAAAAACTAGTGTCTTTGAGGTGCACCTGAGAAGGAGGCTGGGAGGAAGGTGAGGAGAATCTGCTGGGAGTTGACATATTTGGCGTAGCACCTCCACTGTGGAACGCAGCAGCTCCGCTCAACCGTCACCGCCTCCTCATCCACCAGGTCGGCGTTGCTAAAACTCTGTTGTAACAAAAGCTTTTGTCATGCAATATATATTCTATACATTACTTCCTGCTTCTACTCCCACTCTGTTTAATCATGACTGTTTTATAATGACTGTAGTGGAGCAGCAGCACGGTAGCAATCACACCGGACCGGGACGTCTTAAGTAGCGTAGCAGTCAAGACGGTACCAACCGAGACCATGACATTATCAAGACCATCCACACAATTGGAGTTCGAGACTGAGTAACGAACATGAAGAATTTTTTTTTGCCCCCCAAGTTTCCATTTTGAGAATAAAGTTGAAATTTCGTGAGTAAAGTCAAAATTTTGTGATTAGAGCCAAAATTTTGAGAACAAAGAAAAAGTCAAAATTTAATGAATGAAGTGGAAATTTTGAGGGGAATTTTTTTTTTTTTTTTTTTTTTCAAAATTTTGAGAATAAAGTGAGCTATTAAAGCTATTATGTCAATGGAAGACAATAAGAGAATCAGTCCAAGGACCGTATATTGTCCCACTATTGTAAAAGAATAAAAACCCGTCCACTCTGCTGGAATGATGAAAAACTTTGCTCTCACCAAACAGTGACAAACACTTCGCCTTTGGTAAATAACAACTTGTAAAAACAAGGACGGAATGAGTCGACCGTCACTATACATTGTGATCATTTTGATGTTGGAATTACCTGTAAAGTGCTGGAGGATCCCATCATGTCTTTACTGCTTCCAGATGTGTGGAATGACATCATGGTGTCCAGCCTGTCTGGAGGCTTGACACACTCCTCTGATGGAACACAAGACACAAGGCTTATTTCTGCCTATCTTGTACCATCCAAAATCTTGAATAATCATGGATAATCCAGAACTTTTATAAAAAGTAAAAAACAAAATGAAGGTCCTGACACAGTGGGAGTGAATTCACAAGGCGAATAATTCACTTAGAAAAAAAACAAAACTTCTTGAAGTCAATGCAGCAGTTTGACGTGTAGTCTTTCATTATTTTACACTTTAAAGTCTTTGGAAATTCCAAAAGAATGACACATTTTGAGTCCATCATCAAGTCCATCCCATAGTTTCACTCCCAACACTGACAAATATCTGTATTTCACATTTGTTCTCGCTGTACTTGAACATAAAGACGTAAAGACGAGTTTGATACTTTTTTTCCGTCTCTGGCTCCCTGCTTGCTATCCTCACACCGAGGGCGGCCGAGCGACAGAATTTCAATGCTCTGCGACCTTGAACCCTGAGCGAGCGGTTGAGTCGCTGACCTTTAAAGAGCGGCAGGGAGAACGGAGCGCCGTGGCCGTCTCGCTCTCGCCCTAAGATGTGGTGCATGAAGGCGCCGTGATCGCTGGTGGCCAGCGGGATCTCCTTGTCGCTGAGCTCCAGCTCCAGGCTGCTGTGGAAGAGGCTGAGCAGGATGTCGTTGGGCAGGCACAGGGAGCCGTGGCCGTGCTCTCGGTTCTCTGCACACCGGGAAAAAAACAAGCCAGGGGACGCAAACACAGTTTTTTCTTGTCCAGGCATTCAATTGCAGAGGTATAATAACTGTATGAACTGCAAGGATGCAAGGTACCTGTACTGAAGGTGAGGAAGAAGAGCTCCACCTGCTGGCACTTTGGAAGCAGCTGAATCAAGTCAAACTGGAAGGGAACCATGTGAATGCTCTCGCCAAAGTCTTCTCCTGTGGACACAAAGGAAAACCGTCCACTTTTCTTTTCGGTCTGGGTGTGCGATTCAAATAATTACAGATCTACAATACATTTAAACATATTTGATGGAATATGAGGCCAAATTATTTTTCCTGAGGTGATCATTTGTTAATCCTCCATTCAATCTTTTGTAGGCGAAAGTGATATTGGAGGCTAATCTGATAAGGACAAAATTTCATCGTGCTCAGCCACAAACATAATTCCAATCTAAAATGGATTTGGGATGACAACAGTGCTGTCAAGCAGTTTTCTTTTTCCACTCCAAAGATCCTAGGATCAAACTGTCCCACTGCACTTCCACTGCGTTCCATCACCTTTCAAATCCTTGGCTTCAGCCGGCAGCGAGAAGACCTGCTCCTTGTTCTGACACAGCTGGCTCAAATATTCAAAAGTCATCATGGTGGACATACAAGCCAGATCCCTGGGGAAAATCTGAAACAACAAGGGAGGGGAACTTTAAAACAACACACGAGTATAAAGGAACCACACAGATTCAGTTTCACGGTGAATGAGTCGCTGGGAGCCGCTGGAATGAGAAGTGCTGCGTTACCGCTTGAGGGATCTCCTGGTACTTGAGGCCCTGCAGGTAGCGGTGTTGCTCCATGCAGTTGGTCACGGTGCCACACTGTGGCTCCACCCAGCACTCTGTCACCAGGTTCAACTCTGTGTCCAGGTCCACGGCCTCCACCTCAGTGTCATTGTCATCGTCGGTAGAGAAGCTAGAGTTCCATCGACGGAAACAGGAGAACATCTCAGTGTCGACGGCAGTTTGCTCTTTCAGTCAGGATGTGTGCGAGGAACTTGAAGAAGTTATACACAGGTGCTACCCAGACAATGAGAATATGCTGAAAAGGTTGCTGTATTTCTGCAATTCAACTTAAAAGGTGAATGTGACATATTATATAAAGGAATAATATGCAAATCAATATATTTCAAGTTTTTTATTTCTTTGCATTTTGCTGATCAGGTCTTGCAGCTTAAAAAAAAAAAAACTCAAATTTTATAATAATTTTCTGAGTTTGTGGGTTTGTGGTTTTAATAAGCTGAAAATCTTAATCAGCAAAGTTACAACAAGGAACTGCTTGAGATGTCAATTTGCGTGGAATGGCTCAATAAAATGTGTTGCTTTCATCTTTTATGTTAAATCGCCAAAATAAAACAACTTTTACTTGATATTCTCATTTTTCGGGTAGTACCTGTAAATAGTAAGTCAGCAACTAAACAGCTGTATTTCATTCATTATTGTCAGTGTTTTCGGAGCCATTTCAATAAAGAGCTGTAAACACTGTATACACCGCATTGCTGATAAATAACATGCTGTGGTTTCTTACCTGTCCTTGGTAGAGGTGGTGTGAGGAGGAAACAGGATGTACTGTACGATACAAGAGTGGCTCTCTCTGTCATTGTCCCCACCGATGCCCTGTGGGTACACATTCAATGTAGTAACAAACCAATCTTGACAAACTGGAGTAAAGATGAAGATGCCCGATGGTGCAGAGAAGACACAAAAAGTTGTTTTTTTTTCACCTTCATTGGCAGCTCGATCACCATGCTGACGATCCCCTCC
Source organism: Nelusetta ayraudi (assembly GCF_046127955.1). Classification (NCBI taxonomy): domain Eukaryota; kingdom Metazoa; phylum Chordata; class Actinopteri; order Tetraodontiformes; family Monacanthidae; genus Nelusetta; species Nelusetta ayraudi. The sequence goes on from NW_027466134.1 coordinate 4,950,676, forward strand.
CCGCTGGCAGCAAAGTGAAAGCCTTCATATTGACGGATCCTGCACACACCCAGAGGGTTTTCAGTCAAATTCACATTAAAGCAGTTTATGCTTTTCACACCATTCAATGGAAACACCTGCAAATCGCAATTGCACTTTGTCGAAATTTTAGAAATATTACTTTTATTTTGCGAAAAAAACTATCCTGGAAACGCAGCCAATGTGTACGATGTATTTTCTTTAAAAATATAGCTTTTTTCTTAAAAAGCATGACATCTGATTTGAATACGCAAAGCAGTGACTGAAACTCACTCGGACAGCATGGACAGGATGTGAGCGACGGCGTGCAGTGCAACCGTCAGCCCCTGGCTGCTCTGCACAGCCCACACCCAGCGCCGGTGCAGGAAGTAGCGAGAGAGGGAGGCCAACGTGGAGGAGGCCGTCCGATTGGCCGCCACGCTCAGGGGTCCCGAGGTGTTGGACGGTTGGGGGAAGTTTTCCATGTTGAAAATGAAGGGAGTCCTGAAGTCCAGCGGGAGCTTGTCATACCTGCGACGCACACATCCACACGTTTCAAAGACTAGAGAGCCTGCGCTGGTCTGATGACCCAGGTCCGAGTCAGGAGTCAGTCATGGTTTTCATTTAGCAATATGCATATGTATATATATACATATATACACATATGTATATATATATATATATATATACATATATATATATATATATACATATATATACATATATATATATATATATATATATATATATATACATATATATACATATATATATATATATATATATATATATATATACATATATACACATATGTATATATATATATACATATATATATATATATATATATATATATACATATATACACATATACACATATACACATATATATATATACATATATATATATATATATATATATATATATATATATATATATATATATATATATATATATATATATATATATATATATATATACACACATATGTATATATATATATATATATATACACATACATACATACATACATATATATATATTTGTATATATATATATATATATGTATATATATACATATATATACACATACATACATACATACATATATATATATATTTGTATATATATATATATATATGTATATATATACATATGCATATACAAATATGCATATGCATATTTATACATACATACATACATACATATATAGATATACACACACACACACACATATGTATACATGGAATATACATAGAGCAAGGGTCTATTTAAAGGTTAAGTGTGTCACATTGCACATTGCAGCGTCTTTCACTCTCCCTCCCCTCCTGAGCTTGCCAGTGAGCTATTGTGGCCAAACCTGGGTACCTCGTCCTCCTTCTTCTTCATCGGTTCATTTGACACTAATTACAAAACGTACTGTCAGGCAGCTGGAGTGTCCACACCAGGCTTCCATTAGAAACATGGCGGCGCAAGACGGCAGCTAACTGGGAGAAAGACCCTCGATCTATGCATAATCTGACGCAGTTGGACCGGTCCCAGTTCTACTGACCTGATGAGCAGCTTCTCCAGGGGCTTGTTGAGCACCACCACACACGGCCTGTCAGACATGGCAGGCTTCAGAGCAGGAATGGAGGGAGATTTGGATGGCGACGGCTGGCCCACGACTTTCCTCTTGGTTTTTGGGGTGGCTTCTTTGTTCTGAACCCGATGAGGGAAGCGAAGTTTGAGGATCTGCTCGCGTAGCTCATCCACAATCTGAATGGTGATAACAACACAGCACGAACAACAGTTATCGTTCCATGAAGTGTCTGCGGTTGATGACCCCTTCACCCCAATGGGTTTCTTCAGAAAGGTATTAGGGTGCATTGAGTTTAGTTTCAGCACCTTGTTTCTAACGTGGGCTGGTGTCCCAATGGGGAAGCCCAAGCGGAGAACCATGCAGGGGGTCTTGGAGATCAACCGGACCAGGTAGAAGGATGCTGGAGGCTGATCGGAGGAGCTGCAGACACAGGACGAATCCAAATGCACCTCGTTCAATTACACAAAACACAGGCGATGCTCAATGTTTTCCCATAAACACATAAATAGCAGTATTCCTAATATTGTCTTACCTGTATATCAGTTTGACATATGAGTAGCCCTCCACAAGCACGAAGCTGCTCCAGTCCCTCAGCAGCGAGGTGAGGGCAGAGTGGGAGATGCGGCACTGGATGGTGCTGTAGCGCCCATTATTCCCAGGGGTGTGCAGGTGTTTGGGGATGGGCCTGCAGGGAGACACACGAGGGTCAGAGGGCAAGATCCAGGAGAGAACACAGAACCAGGAAGTAGTGTTGTAGTCAAGACCGAGCCAACCCAAACCAATGCTGTGTCTCAATTCAGGGTCTGCACCCTTCAAACCGAGTGTCCTCCGTCTGAAGGAAGCGTCCTTCGAGGACCCGGCCTAAAAGGACGGACCAAACCCCGCCTCCCCAGTAACCACACGGGATGGTCTAGCCTTCGGCGTATTTCCTGGTTGCGTCACCGCCGTTCCCTCCTGCTGGCCAACCCCGGAAGTGACGTTTTCATAGCATCAAGCTAACCATTGGTTCGCCAGCTAACGATGGCGTTGGATGATCAAATAAGTAAAAACCCGATGTTGAAAACTGAATATTTTATGTGAAATTTTATACTTAATATTATTATTATAATTATACAAAGTGTCTTTGCCAGTAGATGGCGCTAATTTCAGCTGACTTCCCAGGATCCCAGGATGCTTTGCAGCAGCACGCAAAGCATCATGGGATACAGAAGGAGGTGAAGGATAGTAGCGGTGCAGCCTTGGAAATTGGCAGTAGGGCGCATTCCCAGTACGCATTTGGAGCGTCCTGAGGACTTCTGGGAATTGGGAGGAGCCTTCACGCAGTGCTATGACGCAACTTCCTTTGAAAATGCGTACTTCAAGGATGAATGAGTGGAGACACAGCACAAGACCTCATCAAGGCTAGAGAGTATGGAGATTGGGACCAGACCAAGACTGCATACACTGCCAACCTACACTAACCTACTGTATCTAACCCATAGCTCTTCATTCTGGCCAGCCCAACTTGAACAAATCATATGAATAGTCAGCAAGTCATAAAATAGCTGCATTTCATCCATGTTTTCAGTCTTTTCAATAAAGAGCTAAACACATTCATAGGCCCCTCTGTCGTCTCACATGTCGTGTTCAAGGATAATGGTGATGCGATGCATGTGCAACCATCTCTGCCAGAAGTTGGCATCCATGGAGAGGATGGGCTTCCAGTAGGAGGCAAACTGGGACTGGGAGGAGTCTTTGGAGCCGCCGTGCTGCAACGACAGCACCTGGAATACAAGAAATAAACAAAACAAAATGTGTTCAGCTGTGGTTCGTCATCTGTATACGATGCGAGTTGCTGGTGATGGTGAGAACGGCAGTGCAGAAGTACCGGAGTGGTAGAGCCTGGTGGGATGTAGAACAGAGGCACTCCGTTTTTGGTGCTCTCAGGAATGGTGTAGTTCTCGGGAATAGAATTGAAGGCCTGGAGGTGCACCAACATCTGGTCCGTCTGGTTGATGCTGCCATACATACAAACGACAAAAGTGCATTTTGTTGCCATGACAGCACCGTCGTGTTTTAAGCGCGTCGATATCTCTGAAATATATCACAGGTGGGGGAGACATTCCGCTGTCCGTCATGCGGGGGGGGGGAGGGGGTCTTTCTATTGAGCTCTGACCCTGACCTGCACTGCATCCCAATAAGGAGCTGCGTTCCCGTTACCACTGGAACTGCGCAAAACCCAAAGATGGCAATAAAAAAAAACTGGTGATGGAAACATGGAGAAACCTCTCAATATGGCTCAAAGGTTCTGATGGGTTCTGACTCATCAGGTGCTTTTTCAGACGCATCAGTAAAAGTTGCGTTTCCACAACAGTTTTTTAGCAAAATAAAAGCAATCTTTCTAAAATTTCCACGAAGCACAATTGCAATATTTCAGTGGTTTTTCCAAGTTAAGGTGTTTCCATCACCAGTTTTTTATTGCCATATTTAGGATTCGAGCCATTCTGGCGGTGATGGAAACACAGCTGCAGCGGTAAGTCGATAATTTGCAGCCCTAAGTGCAACACAGTCATTCTTAACACGGTAGTTGAAAAAACTACCGTTGTCACCACGGCCGTACCTCTGCAGCGTGTTCCAGAAGCGGCGGATGACAGAGGTGCGGTAGGGGCTGGTGATGGGCTTCCTCTGGGTGCAGCTGATGTCGTGCAGGATGTCGTAGCTGCCCTCCATCGTCACCTCCACCCTGGTGCTTCTCTTGCTGGAGTCCAGAGGCCAGGAGGCGGCGGCCAGGTATTCAATGTGCATGTTGTGCTTCCACAGCAGCACCAGCTTCACCTCCAGCTGAGTCCCACCTTGAAAGGTTGCGCAGTGTGATCACAGTGAATGCTTTACAAGTGGGCGGGGCTCAAAGCGGCAGAGGGCGCTCGGCTACCTTTGGTGAGACTGATCTCTCGGATGGTGTAGCCCTCTCGTAACCTGACAGACACCACGCTGATCAGGTGAGCGTGCACCTCCTTCTCCGCGTGCTTCTTCCTTCTCATCACCAGCGCCGGGTTCCCACTGGCAGAGACCAGGTGCTCATTGAAGAGCTTGTGCTGGGCAACTAAGACGGACGGAGAGAGGATTAGCTTGGGTTCAAGCCGACAGAAGAGATTCTGATCGTCAATAAAACTACATTAAATAACAAAGCTAAAAGAAAATCATCCGTAGCGCAGCTCACCGCAGAAGTACTCGGAGTTCATGGACTCGGGGGTCTTCAGAAAGGAATATGTGAGGAAGGCATTGTGATAGGCGTTCATCTCCTGGCTGCGGAGGTCCACATCTGGACAACTCGGAAGGTATGAACCAAAGGTGGCTAACGAGATGAACTTCATCAGCTCCACGTTGGGGATGTAGCCAAAGCTGCAGTCATACGAGTACGTGCCACCAACCTGGTCACAGACAAACAGAGTGCTGTAAAGGGCGGTCAGGTGCGGTTTTTCTCTCTAATGCAGCTTTACAAAAACAAAATAGAAAAACATGCTTGTGTTAATAAGTTTTTTAGCTGTGAATACGCATATTGATTCAGCGACTGATGCTTGTGCAAAATGTTTTGCACCTCCATTGTCTTCAAAGTGGGGTTTTAGGAGAATTACGGCTTCACACCATTCAATGGAAACACCAGCAAATCACAACTGTACATGGTTGAAATTTTTAGAAATATCTCTTTTAATTTGCGAAAAACTGTTATGGAAAATGCAGCTATTGTCCACAGTGTTAATACATCCATCGACCGGTAGATTTTACAGCACTTTAAGTGTCATCTGTTGATAAGCTAAGTGGATGTGCCAGTTTCCTTTCCCAGCAGGACTTTGCACCTGTTAGCCTGCCAGTTTGGTGACTGTGGTATCACTGCGCTGGGATGGCAGCCAACTCACAGAGGGAATATACAGAAAAATTAGAATATCAAGTAAGAGTTGTTTTATTTTGGCAATTTAATATAAAGGATGAAAGCAACACATTTTATTGAGCCATTCCACGCAAATTGACATCTCAAGCAGTTCCTTGTTGTAACTTTGCTGATTAAGATTTTCAGCTTATTAAAACCACAAACCCACAAACTCAGAAAATTATTATAAAATGTGTTTTTTTTAAGCTGCAAGATCTGATCAGCAAAATCCAAAGAAATAAAAACTTGAAATATATTGATTTGCATATTACTCCTTTATATAACATGTCACATTCACCTTTTAAGTTGAACTGCAGAAATACTGCAACCTTTTCAGGATATTCTAATTCTCTGGGTAGTACCTGTACTGTATGGTATCAACAAGAGGACACCAGACCAACCAACATAGTGTTGACACGCTGCCCTTTGATTAATGGAGTTTACCAACCACCTTCCGACCAGCTGTACCTAAACCCACCTGCACAAAGGAACAGGTGATGGTGCCACTCCTGAGCTGGTTGAGCAGAGTTTCACAGACGGCCACATCAGGCACACTGGTCACCCCGTCTGTGATTATAATAATGCCTGCAACAACAACAGTGGAAAACATGTGGTTTACTTACTAAAGTCCATTGGTTTCAGTCTAATGATAGTACTCTATGTTAGAATGATGAATGTGTAACAGTCTATTTGATAATTACACAAGTGCAAAAGTGTCTGCTGAAGTCCAGATAGATAGATATACTTTTTATTACCCCGAGGGAAATTCAAGTATGGCCAGCTGCTCACATAAAACATAAAACCCTGTCACACACACAAACAATAATGATACAAATAAAAAAAAGTTAAAAAAATAAATAAAAAAGTTTAAAAAAAAGAAGTAATAATAATGAATTGTAGAAAAAAAGTTATCAATAAATATCTAAGTTAACTGTAGAGAAATAATCACAACAACAACAACAACAACGAAGGGACCTCATGTACAAAGACCTGCGTGACTTTCATACTGAGACTTGGCACACTATATCACACTATAAATCCACCAGTGTGTCTCAACATTACATTGATCTCTTACTGAAGTACAGAGGACTACCGGTACTTGACACACAAAGTAAATCAGTAAATTGAAAAGAAAGAAAGTAGCACCAGTAAGATGATAAAAGAATCTGCTTTTATGGGGTTGAGAAAAAAAATCAATTTGTCCCAGATTAGGCAAAATCTGGCTTGTTGGCTTCTTAATTGGAAGGTCAATGTTTCCATCCTAAATATCTCTAGAAGGGTTCCAAGCCAGCCATGTAGAGTCGGTGGCTTCTGAGCTCTTTGTAAAACTCTTAAGGTTTCATTGAAAACAACCACACATACCTGAACTTGAGTTTGAGGGCAGCAGCTGAAGGGCCAGGATGCCTTGGCGTACCATGCTGACGAGGCCCATGTCAGCCGACACCATAGAAATGCCCTGCTTGCGCTGTGGCGGCTCGTCCACAGCGGCGCTGCCTGGAGGAGCTGAGCTTTGGGCCGGTTCCACACTCTGAACCACCAAAAAAAAAAAAAAAAAAAAATGTGTATCAAGAAATGATCTTCTTTAACAGAGGAGACATACAGGTACTACCCAGAGAATTAGAATATCCTGAAAAGGTTGCAGTATTTCTGCAATTCAACTTAAAAGGTGAATATGACATTATATAAAGGAATAATATGCAAATCAATATATTTCAAGTTTTTATTTCTTTGCATTTTGCTGATCAGGTCTTGCAGCTTAAAAAAAACAACTCAAATTCAAAAACTCAGAAAATGAGAATGTTACATAAAGTCAAATCTTCATGAAAATCTTAATCAGCAAAGTTACAACAAGGAACTGCTTGAGATGTCAATTTGTGTGGAATGGCTCAATCAAATTTGTTGGTTTCAAAAATAAAACAACTTTTACTGGATATTCTCATTTTTCAGGTAGCACCTGTACAACTAAACAGTATTCACCACTTGTTATTCCTTGTTTTTCACCTGCTGACACCAATTAATTCTACACAGTATCCTCAGGCCAGTCAAAGGTTTGGACACCTTCTTCTGATTGAATGTTTTTTCTTTCATTTTCATGACTATGTACTGTTTGTGTCCAAACTTCTGACTGCCAGTGTCAATCTGAAGTATAAAACACATCATGAAAATATTGTGCGGTGCACAGCGTTTTAATATCTTATCGCTAGGTGTGATATCGATTGCAGCCTTCTAAGTGAATCTGGGCAAAGCGTTTTTCTTTCACAGGCTTCTCAACGAGGTTTGAAAGAAGCTCTCAGCAATAAGAGCTTTTTAACTCATGTGGCAAATGGCTTTGAAAGCAGATGCACTGCAGATAGGAGGCTTGCCTGTTCGTGCTGCTGATGCAGGACGTGTGCGATGCTACTTTCCACTGCTCTCAGTTGCTGGTACACATGGTGCAGGAATTCGTCCAAGTCCGTCCTATCCAGCTGACAGCCTTGGACCAAAACCTGCAGGGGCATTGAAATCGACTTTAGGCAGGCACCTGAGGAGCTCATTTAGATCTCCTTGACAGTTTTTTTGCCGGATTTCGAAGTATCGCGATAATTCAAAACAGAAAAATCCCTCAGAAAAAAAAACAAAAAACATTTTATTTTATTATTAATATTATTGTTTTATTTGCACTGAAACAAATTACGTTAGATTTTAAATATCATGTCATTGAATTCACTTATAACTTTTAGACTTGACTTTTAGCACCTGCATGAGACAAAATATTACGAAAACTGCTTTAATCGTGAAATTAGGCCGACGGTGGCTTTAAAACAAGATGACGTACTGACCTGATGCGAGGCAAGACCAATTATTGACGAATAGGCCAAAATTGTGATGAAGATCTTTGGTTTGAAAAGCTGATCAGTTCCTGGGACTCGAAAAGGTTGCGCCAGGCCAGCGAGACACCTGGACAGTGCGTGGAACACCTCGTCGAACATCATCTCTCCCGTGCTGTCATCCTGCAGCACAAAAGAAAATTCAAAGAACTTTAGAAACGTTTGATTAAACTAAATCAAACGGCTGCTTATCCTATAAATAGCATCACAAGTGTCTTTTCGAATGTAGCCTCCTCAAAATCAAACACAATCTTACCACAATTCCTGTGGAGGGACTGAGGTCCAGCTCGATGATGAAGCGGTACCGTCGGGCCAGGAAGGTGGCTCGAGAGGAAGGCATCAGCGTATGCGGGTACACGGTGGGGGAGAAATCTGGCTGCCATCCCTTCGGTAGGATGCTCAGCAAATCCAACTCGTTCTCAGAGCTCAGCTGGAAGTTAAATGGGTTTGATTATTCGGTTCTTCTAGATCTCAGGCACCTTTAGCTGTGATGTAAGCGCTCTGCAAATAAGCGGTGATTGATTGCTTAACGCTCGAGTCGTGTTTTCAACTCACCAGTTCAGGCTTGGAGGCCGGCCAGATGACCTGGTTGAGTTTACCGAGGAACCAGGCCAGACGCACGTTCCTTGAGATGCGATATTCCTCCTTCATCAGCAGGTAGATGTGATCGGCCTCCTCCACCTTGCAGGTAGAAACAGAAACGTTGCGTTCACGTGGACGGTTTAAAGAGAGCGCGAGTGAGTCGGACCAACGAGCCGACGACTCGGCGACTGCAAACTGTCATGTCGCAATGTTTTGAGTTCAACCACTTCAAAGGGCTGCAGAAGCACAAGGTGAATAATCCAATCAATAAGCACCGCGTGCAGTGCTCTAAATATGAATTTACAGTTTGTTCATTCAAAGGTTGCCATAATATTTTTTCATCATCAAGCCTAAAATGCTTTCAAATTGTCTACTTAAAATTGTTTATTTCTTCAGTACAAAAGCATCTATTCTTAAAAAAAAAAGAAAAAAAAGAAGCATTGATTATTTGTAGTCCCTAGCTGTCACCCATAACACCACCACATTGGTTCATCAAATATTGTCTTTTACCATTTAAAATATGAAGTAAATGTTGCTTGACTCATCATGATATGTATCCTTATCTTTATGCAACAGTATTTGCTTGGCCTCATCTACGTGCGACGTGGAATAATCCAATCAATAAGCGCCGTGTGCGCTGAATCTTAACTTGCATCTTGTTCATTCAAATATTGCCAGAGTCTTCTTCATCGTCAAGCCTCAAATGCATTCAAATTTTGTTCTTAATAAAAATGTTCTGCTTGCATGCTGAACTCAGGCACGTATGCAAAAAAATAATAATTGTCAAATATATTGCCGACCTTGCACAAACACAACACTTGACAGAATCTCTGTGGTTCCCCTTAAACGAAAGCATTAGCTTCACTGGTTAGCTGCTCAGCTAAGCGGCGACGTGTGTGTCTGTGCAGCGGTGTCGGCGCAATTTCTTTTAAAATTTCATTTAATTCACATTTAAATAATTGACTCCACTTGTTCTCTCGTTTAGCTGCACTTTGTCAGGATCTTGTTGGGACACTGACATCAGAACGTTCACTATTTATCACCGCCACAACAAGTACAACTGTACATGTCATTGCACATCAAACATGGTTACGTTTACCTCATTGTTCTGTCTATCTGCCATGCCTGGTGTAGCATAGGGTCAGCAGGGGTGGAATCGAGCCTCAGATGATGAAAATTCAACTCGAATTGTCCCGAAAACAACCAGCGCCACTTCTTGTTTGTCTTGTCTTGTCTACTGGCGATCATGAGTTGCTGGAAAGTTGCGTTTCCACAAGGTGGCTATGCACGCAGTATCCGGTCGGATATTACAAAATAAAACATTACAACGTTTTTACAGGGCTTACATGGTGGCCTCTGTGCGAGGTAATACAACGCGTATTCGATTTAAAAAAATAAAAATATTTTAAGAAAGTGATATTTCATAAGGATGAAATAATAGGAATTGAGGCTTCAATGAGGTCTGGTATTAAACAGAGTCCTTAACTACAGTATAGTGCTGCAACAGTGTAGTTTCTATCTATCTATCTATCTATGCATTCATCCATCCTCGTGAGAGTAGCAAGGACTGTGCCTGACAGCTGCTACTCCGGGCAAAAAACCCCACCAAATAAGTCGCTTGGTGATGACGTCAAAGGACCGCGACTCAAGCTGTCAGGCCCATGCTGTTTACCGAAAGGTTCTTTTGCTATGCGCCGCGTTTCCTTCCCTTGAAAACTTTCAGATACGGAGAAAATGAGCTCAAAATCATTCGGGAACAGAAATAAATCCGCGAAGACGAAGGACCGCGCCGTCTCCGTGAAAAACTTTGAAAAATGGCAGAATAAATACAACAGGAAGAAAGCGCAGGTGAAGCAAGAAAGAGCGCAGAGGAAGAAGCCCGAGTGGCAGTTGGAGAAGGAATACATCGACAGACTCGTCGCCAGATATGATGACATAAATCCCAAGGAGGTGGTGAAGTTCTCAGATTTCCCCATCTCGAAGAAGACCCTGTTGGCGCTGCAGGGAGCGCAGTACCGACAGCCAACCGAGATCCAGAGGCAGACCGTCGGCTTCGCCCTGCGTGGTAAAGATGTCCTCGGCGCGGCGAAGACAGGCTCCGGGAAGACTCTGGCGTTTCTCATCCCGGTGTTGGAGTGTCTGCACCGCCACCAGTGGAGCTCCATGGACGGCTTAGGCGCCCTTATCATATCCCCGACCCGGGAGCTGGCCTACCAGACCTTCGAGGTTCTCCGCAAAGTGGGCAAGAACCACGAGTTCTCTGCAGGCCTCATCATCGGTGGGAAGGACCTGAAGACCGAATCCGAGAAGGTGCAGTACACCAACATCGTCATCTGCACGCCGGGCCGTCTCCTCCAGCACATGGATGAAACCACCGCCTTCCACGCCTCCAACCTGCACATGCTCGTCCTGGACGAGGCTGACCGCATCCTGGACATGGGCTTCGCAGACACGCTCAACGCCATCGTGGAGAACCTCCCCAAATCCAGGCAGACGCTGCTCTTCTCCGCCACCCAGACCAAGTCCGTCAAAGATCTGGCCCGACTCAGCCTCAAAGACCCGGAGTACGTCTGGGTTCACGAGAAGGCCAAGTTTAGCACGCCCGCCACGCTGGAGCAGAGCTATGTGGTGTGCGAGCTCCACCAGAAGGTCAACATGCTCTTCTCGTTCATCCGCAACCACCTCAAGAAGAAGATCATCGTCTTCTTCGCCTGCTGCAAGGAGGTGCAGTACCTGTTCCGGGTGTTCTGCCGCCTCCGACCCGGGATGCCCATCCTGGCTCTGCACGGCAAGCAGCAGCAGATGAAGAGGGTGGAGGTCTACAATGACTTCCTCAGGAAGCAGAACGCTGTGCTCCTCGCCACCGACATCGCCGCCAGAGGCTTGGACTTCCCGGCGGTCAACTGGGTGCTGCAGTTCGACTGTCCGGAGGACGGCGACACGTACATCCACAGGGTGGGCCGCACGGCCAGGTACAAAGAGGGCGGAGAGGCGCTGCTGCTGCTGCTGCCCACCGAGGAGAAGGGCATGATCAGCCAGCTGCAGGAGAAGAAGGTCCCCATCAATAAGATTCAGGTTAGTTCTGAAACACACACGACTACAGTACATGCATGTACGATCGTTGGTATTTTTGTTTTATCGCAGACACAATATTTTCTACAAATAAAAACAAAATAAAGCAGAAACAGTACGAATCAACACAGTTAAAACTTAAGCAGAACTCAGAGACGGAGAAACGGCGAACAAGCAAACGCCAGCGTCCTCTCCTCTCCTCTCCTCTGTCTTGAATACTCGAAAGCCTTTCTAAATAAGAAAGTTTTCAGGCCTGTTTTAAAAGAGTCCAGATTCTGTTGACATTAGTTGAAATCATTGTCTGTTTTCTCCTAGGTGAACGCAGAAAAACTGCAGGACGTCCAGCAAAAGTTGGAGGCCTTTCTGGCCCAAGAGAAAGAACAGAAGGAGAGAGCTCAGAGGTGCTTTGTTTCCTACCTGCGCTCTGTTTACTTGATGAAGAACAAGGAGGTGTTTGACGTCTTCAAGCTCAAGACCGAGGAATATGCGCTCTCTCTGGGCCTCGCCGTGGCCCCTAGAGTTCGTTTTCTGAACAAAGCCCAGGTGCAGAGGGCCAAGACGGAAGGACAGATGCCCGAGGAGCAGTTAGAAGAAGAGGAGCTGAGGAGGTTTAAGGCCCAGCTGAAAGGAACGGCTCCACGGGAGAGAAGTCAGAGCTCCGAGTCAGAATATTCAAGTGATGATGAAGAAAGTGACTCTGAAAAACAAGTGAAACCAGGCAGAAAATCATCTCAGAAGTCAGAGAGTGAGGAGGAGGAGGAGGAGGAGGACGACGACGACGACGACGATGATCTACGAGACTTGGATTTCCTTACAGTTAAAAGAAAAGATGTCTTTAATATTGAAGGTGACGACGAGAGTGCAGAAGAAACAGAGCAAAGCAAACAGGACCCCAAGAAGAACCTGGGAAAAGATTCAAAGTTCAAAGAAGCCAAAAAGGTCCTAAAGAAAAAGTTCCAAGTCAACACCAAGGTGACTTTCAACGAGGGGGGCGAGGCTGTGCAGCTATGGCCGCCAGTGCAACGCTTAGCGACTGCTCAGGAGGATGAGGAGGATGAGGAAGAGATTTCAGGCATCAACCTGGAGAAGGCGAGAGAGAGACTGAAACGTGAGGACCAGGAGTTCGACAAGCAGGAGTACAGGCGCAAAGTGCAGGCCAAACACAGAGAGAGCAGACTGAAGGCAAAGGCTGCCAGGAGAGAGGCTAAGAAGAAGAGTGGGCAGAATTCGGATGATGAAGAGGAACAGGAGGAGGAAGAGGTGGTGGCCTACCTGGACAATGACAGCGAATACGAGTTTGACCCCAGCATGCTGCCAGATCCTGACAAACTGCACTGCAAAGATGATGATGATGATGATGAGGAGGAGGAGGCGGAGGAGGAGGAGGAGGACGAGGACGAGGACGAGGAGGAGGACGAGGATGAAGAAGAAGAGGAAATAAGAACATCTAAAAGGCAACACAGCAGTGAAAGCAGCGATGAGGATGAGCAGGAACCTGCTGCTGGAAAGAGAAAGAGAGCAAAGCAACTGGATGACGAGCAAACAGCCCTGGACACGGGTCTCTCTTTGGCTGAAGATGAGGAGTTAGTGTTGCATTTACTGGGAGGAAGTAGGTAGACAACATGAAGGGGTGTGACGCAACATCCACGAACAATCTCAATTCACAGGTTTAATTTGATTCTAACAGAGACAGTGGAGGAAAGTATTTGCTTTTGAAAATCCTTGAGTCTGAAGTGTGGTCCTCTACCCCTCCAAGTGTTTTTAATAAAATGTGCTGCAACCATTTAGCCTTGTCGGTCATTCTTGTAAAGGCTATTGTTGTATTGTGCTCTACAGATTCCCCTTAATCACGTGATTTTCTAGTAATCTCATGTTGAATGTTTTTTTGTTTCTTCTTTTTTTTCTTTTTCTTTGAGTTTTTTCTTTTGAACTACATTCAACCTTGTTGCCAGACAGAGATCTCCCTGTCTTTGAAAAAACAAATAATATTTTATCTTTTGTTATCAAGCTAATTTAATATCATAACGATTTCCAAGTGTAATCACTCTACATTTTGACTGTCTATTAAAAAAATAAATAATGATCACCACTTGGTCTGAGTTCAGTCTTGTTTTACATTAATTTGGAAATTATTTCTGAATCATTCATAGTAACAAATGCAATGGGGTTATATTTCACCATGAGAAGTAAATTCTAAAGTTCGAAATGCACACACGTATGAGTTGCAAGCACTTGGGGGAAAAAATATAAAATGTCACGTCCACACTCAAATTTACATCAGACAAATAAAATTATTATTCCCCAGAAAGAACAGTAACTGCCTGTAGGCTGAGCGTATAATGGCAAGTCACATAATAAAATACATGGTGCCCCCCCCCAAGTTTTTCTTATGAATTGTGAAAGTTCACCATTTTAAATCTAAGATGTTGATAAATTACAAACTTCTATTGGGTAAAGTATATTGTAAACAAAACTTTAATTAATGAGGTCTTATGTTAACTGCAACACCCTTCCGATGCTTTCTAATTATTTCAATCAAAACCACAAACATGTTAAATCTGGTTCAATTTACACTTACGATAACGGTTTGGGGCGGTGGCCTTCCAACACTTTCTAAATGGGGAATTCTGTGCTTCGCTACAGTACGTGTTGGGTTATCAAGCATCTTCAACCACCATGCACAATTCTATGTCACAGCTTATTTTGGTCCTTCATTTTTCGACTTGTAGGACGGGGAAGACAGTCGTGCGTTTGGAACAGTTAGAGGTTTGCTGTATCTGCGCGAGTTCAAGTTTGAGCTATTAGCGTCTTAGCATCGAGATGCTAATCAATAAAATAACATTTCCATTCACCTTCACGAAATACCTCTCTTGACGGCTGGCTGGTCGCAAAATCACATGGCCGTTACCTGCCGAGCCCCGTAATTGACCTGAAACTTGAGTTTTTGTTGAAAAATAGTAGTTTTTTTTTATTTTATTTTTTTAACCGAGGTCATTAAGCCCAGCGCGAGTCCCGCTCTTCCCTACATTCGGCGGGCTTTGGCGGTTGTGAAGCAGCTGTCACCGGCGGTTGTGATTGAACCACAGCAGAGCAGGTGAGCAGCAGCAACGTTGGTATTTTAATACCGCTGAGACTTTCGAACAACGACCTAAACTCCAGTTAACGCCACATCGTCACATTTTCCATTTTGTCTTCAGCTTTGCTCGTTCGCCTTGTTGCGGTAGTTCCTCCGACTTGTTTCGTATTCACTGTGGCGTTAAAGGGCCCCTATTGCGACCGTTTCCAGACCTAGCTACACACACAAGGTACTTTTGCTTTCTACAATTATCGTCAAGATGTGCTTGTTGATGCCACATTCATTTGGCTATGCGGTCTGCAGGGAACACATTTTACCACCGTGATAATCAGTCCGACTGGTGACGTAGCTAGTCCAGTGAAATGGCAACGGCTCATTTCAGCGCAGTAAGGCACCTAAAGAAAAAAAAAAAAGTAGCCCGTCTACAAATGCGCAAGTTCAGTGCAAAGGTATTTCAGACAGGGTCACTTTGTCGAAATTAACTATTTTTATTACAAAATCAAGCACGTTAGCTTTGGCGGCATGGTTCGGCTTGGGGTCCCCCCCCACCCTTTCCACGCAAGCCCGAGCCATCGTGAAAAAGAACCAGAGCTGCAGAGAAAATTTTAATCATGATAGGGGAGGAGGTGGGTTGTTCGATGGCCGGTGAAGAAGCAGAGGAAGATGATCAGTTGGGGTGGCTTCAAAAAGGGCGCGTCTAAAGAGGCGGACCAATAGGAGCTGAGGGAAGTGTGATGTAAGCCTACAGCTAATTAGGGTTGCGCAGCGGGGAATACTAACAAGGCTGACGTCGTTTGAACTTACTGTTTAGCTGGCATGTCAGTAACGCTTAAAGCACCATGTTAAAGAGCTGACAGTCTGCTTTCCCCCACACCTGCAGAGAAGGTGGCAGTTGATCCCAAAGGAGATGGAGCCTGGCGGGACATCAGGATCGCCAGAAGCTCCCGTCCAGGTCAAGGTGGTCCAAGTCCCAGCCAAGTGTTTGGGCGGCACCGCTGTGCAGCCCTCAACCTCAGCTGAAGGTGCCCCCAAGGTGGACCAGGCAGTCGCCAAGGTGGTCCCTGCTGTCCGCAGTCAGCAGCCTGCCTCCTCCACCGTGTCGCTGTCTGGTCTGCAGGCCTCTCCGTCCGTGGTGGTGATAACTAAAGTGGCAGCGCCGGGTACGAACAGACAGCCGCAGCTAAGGAAAGCCGTTTTGAGCCAGGTGGCGCCGCTGTACCAGGGCCCGACTCCTGTGAGGACGGTGATGATCACTGTGCCCACGCCGGCAGCGGCACACACGGCGACTGTGAGCCACCGTATGCCAGCGTCTACCAGCCAGTCCCCACAGCTCCCTACCAACATCCACATACCACCAGGTGAGCAGTTCAAAGCCCAGTCCCAGACCTCAACTCTCATTGTTGATAGAATAGTTTCTGGACTTGACATACACTACCAGTCAAAAGTAGGTTTCCGTAAGTATGACTCGCTTCCTCCAGCTGCTATGTGAAAATGGACCAATAGTAAATATAAGCAATTCAATAGTAGGAAATCTTAAACTGCTTTTTGGCAGGTATGATGTTGATCCGGAGTGACAGTGGTCAGATGATGTTGGTATCCCAGCAGGCCTTGGCACAGGTCCAGCAGCCTCAAAGAGGGGTCGGAGGTCAATCCCCAAGAGTTGTGGCTCAGCAGGTGTGTGTGTATACTGGAGTTTGCGTGTGGCAATAAAAAAAAAATGGTGATGGAAACGGCTCAACTTGGGAAAAACCTCTCAAATATGGCCAAAAGATTTTGACGCTCTCACGGGGTGGTTTTTGACACGCATCCATAAAGAGATGCATCGCAAAACTGTCATGAAACACTTTTTTTTTACATTTTTAAAATTTTTTTTTAGCATTTACACCTGACGAGGTCATTTCAAGTTAAAATGGCAACACCTACAAATCGCAATTGTGCTTCGTCGAAATTATAGAAATATCTCTCTTGTCAAAATATTCAGGTGCCTGCAGCCACTGGGAATAAAAGCATTGAGAAGCTGTCAGTCATCAGGATGGCGGCCCCTCCTACCTTCCAGCCAGCGCCAGGCCAGAAGACGTCTATCGTGAAGGTATGTGACGTGACTTAAATGACCAGTTTTGAACTTGGCTGATGAATGAAGACGTAACGTCTGCGGCTGTTGCCGTTCTTGTTGTCGTCCAGGTGATCAGGGTGGCCTCCAAACCTTCCGTCGTCCAGAGCTTCGTAGCTGTGGCTGATCAGGGGAGCCAGCTGCCTCGCCTGCAGGCAGCCGTCCCAGAAGCAGCCGTGGAGCCACCGACCACTTTCAGTCAAGTGAGCGTCAACAGTTTGGCCCCTGGCCTAAACTACCGTTCCGCATAAACTTAATCAACCACTGTGAAACCTCAAGGAAACGCCTGCGCGATGTTCTGTTTATTGGATGGCTTTCAACGACAGGAGACCCTGGAAAGCGTCAAGAAGTGCAAGAACTTCCTGGTGACTCTGATTAAGCTGGCGTCCAGCGACTCCAGGACTCCCAACATGGCGAACAACGTGAGAGGACTGGTCAAGAGTCTGTTGGTACGTCACCCTGATTCAGAGGAAAGGAGGTCCAGGGTTTTTATGACCGATGTGATGTTCACTCAAATTTGAACCGAAATGTGAAAAAAAATTATTAGGTGTTCCAAAATTGAAATGTTTTATCTCTTCCCTGTGGATTCTCACAGGAAGGAAAGATTGAAGCTGAAGAGTTCACACAGCAACTCTATAACGAGTTGAAATCCACTCCGCAGCCTTGCTTGGTGCCTTTCCTCAAGGTGACCGCACGCTCTTTTACCTTGACGATTCAAACTCTTGACCGCTGTAAAATTATTTTCCGCACCTAAGACCAAGAATCATCTGCCTCCATATGGGGAAATTCGCATTGTCAAATAAAGTCCTTGAAATAATGTACAAATACGGCGCCTCTTTCAGAGCAACACAACTGTTCCGTTATTTTCATCTTGCGTCAGCGTACGCTGCCTCATGTTGATAGACTGAAACTAAAGATCCATATGATTGTTTGCTAGTAGATGAACAATTTACTAGAAGGCCAAAGTATTGTGTGTGTGTGTGGAATATTTTTGAAATTGCAGATTTTTGCAATGTGCAAACGGAAAGATTGTTGCACATCTCATAATTAAGACAAGTGTAGCAGCTGTTAGACTACTTACCAACTGCACTTGATGCTTCAATGAATCTGAAGGGTTTTTTTCTTTCCAGTCCGTCCATATCGATTGTCACAATTTGTATTTTTTATTTTGTTTTCCAGAAAAGTCTCCCTGCTGTGCGTCAGCTCATTGCAGACCCGAAATCATTTGTTCAACAGGCCTCAACTTCTGTCTGCAAAACAGGAACTGACGCAAGACAAAACCTCAATACCAGCCAGCAGGTAAATACAGGTACTACCAGAAAAATGAGAATATCAAGTAAGAGTTGTTTTATTTTGGCAATTTAAAACACATTTTATTGAGCCATTCCACGCAAATTGACATCTCAAGCAGTTCCTTGTTGTAACTTTGTTGATTAAGATTTTCAGCTTATTAAAACCACAAACCCTCAAACTCACACAAGAAAATTAGAATACTGTGAAAAACTTCAGTTTTGTAGCTTCAAAGAGTCCAAAGAATCCAAAACCCCTGCAAAAGGCTCCTGAGCCTTTAGAAAGTCTGTCTTGGGTTGTTGGCTCAGAAGAGTTCACACAAGGGGGAATACAACTAATTTTCTGGGTAGTACTGTGCATATTTGATGTGGTTTAGTCTTCTTGTGCATTCTCATAGAATAACAAGCAATTTCCGTCAACTTACCCGTTTTGTAAATGTAAACTGCTAAACATTTATGTAATTGTCTACCTGCATTAATATGAAGAGAACAGGAAATGTTTTGGTTTTGCCATGTTCGGATCTGATGCAGGTCAGTCAGAAGCCCCTAGAAGTTCCTGTGAGAGCCGGGTTTACGACCCTGGAACAGTCCAGAGATCCCAGAGCTGGCAAACCTCACTCAAAGTACGCAGGGTTCCCTTCGGGGAAGCCCTCTGCAGGTATTTTCAAATGTGGAGAATTAAAATTGTCCTGTATCATCTCCCCCTCCCCCCACCCCTCATGCATTTTGAAAGATGAGGCCCAAGGCCCAATGTTAATAATGAAGTGATGTCTTCTTTGGTGGAAATGAATCACATGGCCAAACTCCAGAGCTGTTGAGGGCGCACTTGCAGGCTGGTCGCCAACTGATGCTGAACAGTAAGAGAAAAAAAAAAGAAAACTGGTAAAAAAAAAAAAAAATCGTAGCAATGACAGTCTTAACTTTATGTGCTAAAACAAAAAAATCCTGGAAAAAACATCATGCATTCCCACTTTAATTAAACTGCAGCATTTATCACTTTGTGACAAAGACGGTGTTTTCTAGAAGTTTGTGTCAAATGTGTCGACACTTTGTTTTATCTAACACTCCCTATGGACTCCCTATGCGTAGACATTTGTACTTTGATATTGACAGAACTAAATCATCCATCTAATCAGTGTTTCACACGTTCACTTCTGCGTCAGTCACATTCACAACAACTCATAAAACGTCTTTAATCATAGTTTTTTTCAGCAGCAACAACTGACTCCAATTAACTTTAACTCATTTCTTCATTTGTTTATTTTTTAATAGGAACTCTACCAATCCAGCAGCCTTTCCATCAGGATTCAACTCAGCCAACAAAATTAGCCTTCAAGTACTCAGGATCTTACAAGTAATGTGCACAAATATCATATGAATTGACGTGATTGTGAAGTAAGTGTTAAAAAAAAATTCTGTCATGGCGCGTTTGACCGACGCTCCCAACGCTCGTCTCCATTCTGTGCCTCTCAGGGAGGACGACGACATTAACGACGTGGCCTTCATGGCTGGCGTGAACCTGAGGGAAGAGAACGCCCAGATCCTGACCACCAAGGTGGGTTCTGTAGTCCAGTCCTGCCAGGACCAGCTCTTCCTCTCACCCAACCCTGTGTTGCGCCGGATACTCCGCGCAGGTACCAGTAGCTATGCAGAGGCTCAGCTGGAAGCAAGGGTGCTTTGATTGAAGAAGTGTTTTATGTTTCAGTTTGTTTACGCTCGTTATGAATCAATATATGAACTTTTATTTTGCTGTCGCATAAATAAACATTTGAATGCTTCAAGGGTGGGTTAAGAGTGTAGCTGAAGTGTTTGGTCAAGGTCACTACACATGTGAACAGCTGTTAAAATATAACCTTATTATATTGATTCTCCTTGCATGCACAGTGGACGCACTGTACCAGCAGAAACAGACCGTGAGTTGATAGACAGACATTCATTAGCGTGTTAACGGTGTCAAGCGTCACTCGTGTGACTAAGATTTGTATGAAAACCACTCTGTAAAATCTATAAACCGGCCCATAATGACAACTACCAATATAAACCGTCTTTTTTTCCCCCCCTCCTGCTTTGGTTGTTTGTTGTACATAGATTGATTTGAATGTTTTTGTAACTACTGCACCACACTGTGCGTTCTAGGAAAGCCTGTTTTTGCTAATTCATTCACTCATTCACTCACTCGTGCACTCATTCATAACTTCAGATTGCTGGAATGTTTTTTTTTTCTATTCTTTGGCGCCTGATGTTCTGTGCCAAGGCCAGGCGATGGGAGTGACTGAGGTCGGTCCAGAGGTGGTGGCGCTCGTCTCTCATGCAACACAGGAGTACATCCGTGGCCTCACTGAGAAGCTCACCGTGATGGCACTGCACCGCAGGACAAGTCTGGAGGTACGCTGACATGGTTGACTTCAACATCTGCTTTAATAAAAAAATAAAAAAATAAAAAAATAGGGATGAACTTGTTGCTCCTCCAACATGTGATCTTGCTGTCTGATTAATTAGATGAAGAACAATGACTTTATGTCTAAAATGTAGAGTTATTATCATACAAACAAAGTAGTGGTATTGGTACTGACACCAGTCCGGGTATCGGTATCGTTACCGGAGTTGAGTACTCCACCCGTGCTCAGAAAATATGTGCCGATACCACGACACCGATACTAGTTGTATATGTATGTACTTGACGTTCATGTTAAATTTGTATTTGTAGTACTGCAGTGAAACTTGTAGAAAAACATGCTGAGGGATGTTGTGGAATAACAGAACATCTGTAATTCAATAATGTGTAATGGCCTTTTTAAGTACTCAGTATCGGTTAGTAGTGAAATGCAGTACTTATACTGTACTCGTTCTGTAAAAAAGGAGTGTCCGTGCGTCCCTTATTATTGTGATGTCACCAGCTGCTCGAGTTAGTCATCATGTTTGTAAGACTTTTTTTTATAATGGTGAGTTGGCATCCATAGTGAAATGAATGCAAACCAAAATAATAAGCGGTTGGCTCACGTCGGTGCGCACGGAAAACAGGGAGACGCGCGACACGAGAAAACCAGCGACGTCCGTTCTCAACTTCGTTTCTTTGGAGAAGTGGAGAGTTTGAAGAAGAAAAGACAAGATGAAGAGGAGAGGGAGAGGATGATGCGTTTGGCCAGAGTAAGTGGAGCCGACGACGAGTCGGGTCAAGTTTCGAGGAGGTCGCATGCATTTGGTCGTTGACGCTGTCCTGTCTCTGTGTGTGTGTGTTTGCAGAGTCGCTCTCACAGCGAGGATCCTCAGCATCAACAGCTGAGGCAAAGGGCCAAAGAGGTGGGCAGGGTTTTTGAGGATAATCTGTAGCAGTGCTTCTCAACTGGTGGAGTCTCAGGAGCCACATTGTTTCCTTTTCATGAAGTCACCACACAAATTTAAAGTTATTCCACAAAATAAAAGGCCAGCCCACTTTCTGTCATATCAAGTGAAGTATCCATGCATCTATCTCTATCTATATCTATATCTATCTCTCTCTATCTATCTCTCTCTCTCTCTCTCTCAATACAACAATAATAATAATATGTACAATAATAAATAATAAGACAACTCCGTCTGTCATCTCTAATTCGTGTCTTGTGTTTTGCAGCTCCAACAGCTGGAGGAAGCTCAGCTCCAGCAGAGAGAAGCCAACCTCACAGCTCTGGCTGCCATTGGGCCTCGTAAGAAGAGACCTCTGGAGCACTCTGAGAGTCAGGTCGGTCTGTTTCATTTTCCATAGGAGCCACAGTCTGCACAGGTGTGCACGTCCTGAGTCTGTTGTATCACGCATTTTATGCACTGACAGAAGTGACGGTGCTGTATTATCATTGATATGGGATTTAAATGTTGGTATAATCTTAGCATATAATCTCAAACAGAGTCACGGCAAGAAGCTCCATGACTCAGCACGTGAAGACTGTTAAAGTCTTTAATTCTTTGTGTGTGTTAAAGTCACGGCCCTGCAGGCTGTTGGTTTAAAGCTGAGCGCACTCTTCAAAGGCCTCCCTACTGAGTTTGAACTCCATTACCCAGCAGACCCGGCTGCCTGACTTCTTCTTCACGTCCACAGCACTTCCTTGACCTCTTTTATGATCAAATGAAATACTTTTCCAACTGAGCCAAAAATCGCAAATGTTCCAATTCACTCTGCTTGTACTCATAATGGCAACATATTGGTTCCATCGCCAGTGTTGCCAACGCTGCGACTCTGTTGCTATTTTTTGGCTAAGTTTTCAGACCCTCCAGTGACGCTTTTTCCTAAAGAGCCGCTAATAACAAATTTAGCAGTTTTTCCTCATGTAATTGGAGACTTTTTAAGACTGAAGGGAAAACGCATCAACACGGCGCCAATGAGCAGCGTTCCAGTCTGACCATGGAGATCCCTCCCAGCTGCAGTCAGACCAATTCGCTCTGCTACAGTGTCTCTTTTCAGTCACTGTGCCCAGGGACCTTTTTCTTTGGAAACTCACATTCTAGGTTGTGTGTGTGTGCATGCACATGCGCATGTCATGGATGGCTGATATCTCCTTCCAGGTGACTCTGCTGCCCAGACAAGGTGTTCAGCGAGTGACTCGGATCATGCTGAGAGATCTGCTAGCGTGCATGGAGCAGGATCACTTCCTGCGCTGCTCCCTCACTCTCTACAGAGCAATGCTCTGACTTTGTGGCGCTACTGGGATTCAGTGAAATGAAACCCAATGTAAATCAGTTTTATGCCCAAGAGTTTTGGATTTCTTTTTCACACTTTTTTTCGTCTGTGTGTGAGTTTATCAGTATAACTGTGTTGAAAAAAATGTTGAAATAACAGTACTGGCGCTTTATTTGTGTTCTGTTCCAAAAAAAAAAAAAAATTGATTACTAAATACTGTTGTTGTTTACTGCCAAGTATTGTAAATGCAGTTCTATTTGAGTTTGCGTCAACTAAAAACCTTGGATTTGTCACAGCAATTTGTCTCCAGATGTTTGTAGCCTCTATCCTTTTCTGGAAGTTGGTCTTCTTTCATTACCGAAAAGAATGACTTTGATCATTCGGAACTATGCGATTATTAATAATAGGCTAAAATACATTGCTGGATTGCTAAAACTCATCTGCATACTTAAATGAACAAAAGAACGTTTGGCAAGCAAATAAAGTACAACTGATAAGGTATCAAAAGTTTGGACCGCTGACAAAAACAAAAACCGACGCAAAGAAAACAAGGACTTAACTAAAACAAAAACCTAAGTGAGAAGACAGAAGTCGCTATATGCATGTAATGCATATGGTGTTATGTTCATTGCTAATAAGAGAAAAATAAAACAAAGAAAAGCATCGGCAGAAGTGAGACTTTTGTCAGAAATGACAAGGCACAGCTGGACGTGTGTTTGTGTTAGCATAATCACTACTAATATTAACCCGAGGTTGTACCTAAAGTAAGTTATGCAACAGTTTATATATATATATGAGACATTTCAAAGTACATTGAAAAGATATATACACAGAGAGATGCAGAGGTTTAGAAACTGGTTCTCTGTGGAGGAAGTCAACGGCACTACGTGCGGTATATGATAAATATTGTTGTCTTTATCTGTGATGTGCATTCAGTTGGAAATTAACTGATGGGAAACATTTGGGGCCAGCGGTGCTCCACTTAAGATTTGACCCCATCTTGTTGTCTATAAGATGGGGATCCCAAGTCAAACCTTATACTAGAACAGTGATTCGAAGTCCCGTGAGTTCAGCGATTATACGGCACCTTTAAAAATGTAACTTTAAAGTACCTCCGGTGATGAGAAGATAGAATTTTTCTACCGTTGATGATGAACCACCTGAAACAATATGCTCTGGAGAAGAATCATGAGGAATGTCCTGTTGGGAATCATTACCATAGAAAGGACTCGGGTGACGGTGCCAGTCTCTGCTCAGTGTCAAGTACTGAGAAACCTTCAATGATTTAGACCCCAACTGTGATTTGAGGTTTCAGTTTGTTTGGAGAAAGAAGGAAGATAGCGGAGCTTAAAAGTGGCGAGTTTCCCGTCACGAATCTTCCAATCTTGTGACTTTACTCTGGTTCACCAGAAGGTTGTCCTGTGAAAAAAATTGATATGTCCTGGATAGTAGAATCCACGTGTGGTGCTACTGTACAAGTTTAGATTTTTGTTCAGCTCAGTCTTTGAGTTCATCCTTAATTTGGGTTTGGGTGGAGGGCTGTGGCTTGCTTTTGCCCTCTCTCACTAGAATGTATTCGCTGAACTGAGATGAATCCGCTCCACCACCACATGAACATGTGATCCGGAAGCCTCTCCTCTGTAAATGCTCCAGGACCTGCAGTTGCAAACACAAGGCAAAGATTAATCACACACACGGACCTTTTGGGGCTGATGTCCTCAATCTTGCTTGCACGTAATGTGGAGCTCGTTAAACCTCTCATTGGTCGTCATAGACACTAACAATTGCATCTTCGTTCTTATTTGTGGTTGTCACAAAAATTTCACACATTTTCACAAAATTTGCTACTTTACAGGACAGGATATCTAGACTCCTGATAATGTTTCTGCCGTAAAAGCCGAGCAATCACTTTTGTGGATCTGAATCTATGTTTTGAAAAGAGGTTGTGAAAGATCTACAAATATTCAGTCTGCGATCTTTTACAGAGACTTAAAAGCCTTGTTTAATCTAACGTGACATTTGAAACCAAGATTGCTTGGTATACCTGGACAGAGTTCAAGTGGCAGTAACCAGTGAGTGGAAAGCGAAGGACATGTGTGGAATCCTGGTCCCAAGTGACCTTCACAGAGCTTGACATGGCATCTTTGACGTGAGGAAAGACCTCCCCAATCACATCTCGGTGGGCGCTCACGCTGATCCTCTCTCCAAGCTCGGGAGCCACGTGCACCATGACGCACTCACACTCAGGAAAAACACTCCCACGTTCATGCGTGGACCTCCAGCGCTCCAGGGCAACCTGTAGTGGAGCCAGCTGGAAGAAGGTGGCTTCCTCGTACAGCAAAGAGTATTCCTGCAAAGACCCACAAACAAAAGTATCACAAAAATGTCACCTGAGAACAAGTCCAATAGAATCAAAAGTATCTGCACGGACTGTGATCAGTGAGTATTTGTTGTAGAGCCCTGAATGTGCGTGTTTCCACTAGCACTACTTGTGTCCGGCCGGTTTGCGGGCGTTTCCAGTAGCTACTAACTGTTACCAACTTTTACCATTTTGGCCCCTACTCTGTTGGGGTTCCAAGCGCACCGAGCATGGACACTTACCTTAAAGTCATCTGGAATGAGCAACGTTGATGTCCGAAGGAAGTTCAGTATGTAGCGAAACATGTGGCCATCTCGGTCAATGAAGTAGTGCTGCTTCAGACTGTCCAACACAATTGGTTCTGTCCCATCAAACAAATGACTGATCCTGTCAAACATAGAGAAAAACACATTTAGCTGTGTGCTTTTCTATATGAAAGGTCATAGGACAGATTGGAAACAACAGCCCAACAGAGGTTGTGACAGACTCCACTCAGGAACTGAGGAGGGTACACTTCACTCAATGCTGCTTATTGTCTGCTTGATAATTCAGTTTACCCAGGTATACTCGGTTGGTGGGAACAAGATAACTCTTGGCCATAAGATGTTTATTGATGTTTTGTCCTTAAAAATCTGTCAAGCATGGAAGGTTCGGTTGAGTCCATGCAGCTCAGTGGTCTTGTGGTAGAGGGTCCGCCTTGTGACTGGTAGGTTTTTGGTTCGATCCCTAGCTGGATCATACCAAAGACTATAAAAACGGTACCCACTGCCTCCCTGCTTGGCACTCAGTATTAGGGGTTGAATATGGGATGTACTGTTGAGTCCATACAGCTCAGTGGTAGAGTGTCCGGCCTGAGACTGGCAAGTTGTGGGTTTGATCCCTAACCGGATCATACCAAAGACTATAAAAATGTTATCCATTGCCTCCCTGCTTGACACTCAGTATTTGGGGTTGAGCGTGGGAGTTACAGTTGAGTCGGTACAGCTCATTGGTAGAATGTCCGCCCTGAGACTGGGAGGTTGTGGGTTCAATCCCCAGTCGGGTCATACCAAAGACTATATAAATGGTACCCACTGCCTCCCTGCTTGGCACGCAGTATTTGGGGTTGAAGTTGGGCGTTAAGATCACCCGATGATTCCTGAGTGCGGCACCGCTGCTTCTCACTGTTCCCTCAGGGGATGAGTCAAATGCAGTGGACAAATTTCAGCGGGACATTAACCTTCACCAAGTTATTATCTTGTCCCACAACCTGTGCTTATCCCCCAACTGAGAGTGAAGCAGGCATGCTTTCAGTGTGTCTGCAGAACTTAATGTGTCCCAATAGGTGCCACAGACCGTGACTCGGGGTACTTGGTTAGCGTGCTCAGGCTGCTGGTGTACATGTGTCCTCCTACATCAATATGAACAGGTGCAGTGGTTTTGGTGAGCTTGGCTGGCATGGGGATTCCAGTGGATCCGTGAGGAGACAGAGAGACCAGCTGTTGACTGGATATACAGCTGCTGCTTCGACCGTCCTGTGTCAGTTGGAGCGATAAGAAATACAAGATGACAGAGTTACATATAACTATATTATTGAAATGTGATTACATTTTCCAGCTTTCTCCAACTTTTTTTGTGTTGACTGACTGGCATGCGTTTTACAGCATTTTCTGGACATGCATTTGTCAACTTAAGCAAATCTATTGTCATAGATCAACAAAGTCCTTGTGCAAAGGATTGAATGGTGCCCTGAGTTTGACACCGTTGCTCTAACAAAAAAAGTCTTGCATTACCTGTGCAGATGGGACGAGCACGTCGGGCGCGAGGTCCCTCCTCTGCTGCTGTTCCGCTGGTGTCTCTGCTGAGCGCGTGCACGGCTTCTTCACGCACGGCTCCTCGTCAGCGTCGGTCGGCTCTCTCGTGGGTCGCGACAAACTCACTTTGGCCACACACAACAGCCCTGGGTTCCTAACCTACGGAAGAGAATTAGGGCCACAAGAAGAGAGGAAAAAAAATTATAAAGAGATTTATTTTTCAAGTTTCCATTTTGAGAATAAAAATTGAAATTTTGTGAATAAAATTGCAGAAATTTTGAGAATAAAGTCAAAATTTCGAGATTAAAGTGGAAATTTCGAGATTAAAGTAGAAATTTCGAGATTGAAGTAGAACATTTTGCGAATTAAGTCAAAATAACGAGATTGAAATCTAAAATTTTGCAATTAAAGTCAAAATTCCGCGAAATTTGGAGAAAAAAGTCGAAAGGCTCGCACACAAGCCTTGTGGAGTACTTCCGTTTTCGCCAGTTTCCCTTTTTCATTCACAAAATTTCAATTTAAAACTCGAGATGGAAACTTTAAAATTAGCCTCCAATCAAAATCTCCTTCCTGTATTTTTTTTTCTTCTTCTGGCCCTCATCCTCTTTTTTTCTCTTACCTGTGCGGGTTGCCGGGTGGCGCGCTGCGCGACCCCGTCGTCGTCGGCACCCACGACGCTGTTGAGCGTCGCTATGGAGACGGCGCCGATGCAGTGGTTCGTATACGTCTTGGAGAGTTTGGCGGCGCGCGACAACATCTGCATCCGCGTGCCCAGCAGGTTCTTGCCGATGGCCTTGTTCTCGTACCACGTGACGTCGGCGGCGCAACAGTGGTCGCGCGGCCGCTGGAAGAACGCGCGGCACAGCGGGTTGCGCTTGGCCACGTAGCGCACGAAGCTGGCGTACGGGCACTGCTCCGTGCCCGTCTCGTACACGCGCGGCAGCGTGTGCACGTCCACGTCCACGTCGGCGGGTCGCTTCTTGGACCAGCACTTGTGCTGATGCGGACCGAGCGCCTTGAAATACACGAACTTTCTGCCGTGGTCGTCCGCCGCCAAGCCGAACGAGTCCTCCTCCAACTCCCGCTGGTTCTCGCGGCCCCTGGTGCAGAAGTACATGCACGTCTCGAACCAGACTTTGTTGAGCAGACCGAACGGCGTGTCCGTGTCGAACACGGGCGACTGGTACAGCTTGCGCAGGTCGCAGCGGGCGATGGCCTGCTTCTGCACCACGGGACCGGCGCCCTGCTCCTCCAGTCTGCGGATGACCGCCGCCAGGGTCACGTTGGCGCTGCGCAACTCGGGGTCCTTGGTGAGGTCCAAGGTGCGGCAGTAGGGCGGCTCGTTCAGGTAGCGGTTGAGCGAGCTGCGGATGCTGATGAGGGACGACTTGCTGTACAGCTGGCCACTTTTCGAGCGCGCCTCTGCGTAAAAGGAGCGCAGCACCGCGCACAGCGCCTCCTTGTCCAGACTTTCAAAGTCCGGACTTTGCGCCTTGTCGCTCAGAAACTCTCGGAAGATCCGCACCGCGTAGCGGGTGGCCAGCCGGGTGTTCTCGCTCAGCCGGTTGCGCTCCGACCGCTGGGGATCCCCGTCCAGGTGAGAGCCGAGCCCGGCTGAGGGCTTCCTCTCCGGGGGGTCCTCCTCCTCCTCCCTCCCCGTAACGACCGCTTGTGAGTCCGGCGCCGCACTCTCTGACTCCCACTCCACCTCCATAGTGTCTCTGTCGAACTCATCCTCGTCCTCCTCCTCCTCTTCTTCCCCGATGATCTGCACCTCCCGGATGAGATCGTCCTCCTCCTCTTCCTCCTCCTTCTCGTCGTCGTCCACGTTTCTCCCGGGGCCGCGCATCTGCACCTGCTCCCGCTCTCCGCTGCCAGGCATTCTCGCCATATTGCGGTCTGTGTAGCAGTCCTCCGGCAGCGCGCATGCGCTATATTGGACCGCAGCGGCTGAAAGCCCTTTTTTTGTGTGTGTGTATTTAAGTGACCTTCAGCCGTGCACGCGCTTTTTTTTTTTTTTTTTTTTTTAGGTAGAGAGTGCGAGCGCAGCAGGAGGGTAAATTTGGACCCCCCCCCCCCTCAAAAAAGAGCTGCAGTATTAGACTGCATATCAGACCAGCAGCAGCAGCAGCCTGCTGTGGTGGCTGGCAGCACTGCTGCTCCACTGCCATCGACAACAAATAAACACATTTGGGGACTTGAGGCTTGATAAGTGCACCATGCATAAAGGCAGCGTGCAGGAAGTGACGAAGTGCACAAGGAAAGTAGTTCAGTCTTTCTGGTGGTTTGTCTTTCAGGCTTTACTGAGTTCTTTATTTATTTGATGAGCAGCATATTTGACTTTTCTGTCTCAGTTAGCTGGACAGTAGTCAGATAGATAAGCCACGACTTTACATTTGCTTCTATGGCACAGTTGAACAGTTGACCCCCCCCCCCCTTTTTTTTTTTCCTTTTCCCACAACGTTTAAATTTCTCCAGGATCCAGTCAGTGTGCACCACTTGCAGCCCTGTGATGCAACAGTGCAGCAACATCAGCACATCCGAAGCAAACGGCAGTTCCTCTTTATTAGACAGATTCTAGGTTTCAGATACTGAATATCAATCAGAAGGTTAAGAAACGATATATCAACCAAGGGGTTAAGATGTTTATCTCATTAGGATGCCTGCTCCTTAATAAACATCTTTCAAGCTTATAAGACAATTTTCTGATATGCATTTATATTCACAGTTATTTTAAATAGCTTCTGTCCCATCATGCACTATGCCTGCTCCCAGCGAACAACACTAGTGTCTCCCCTGGGCAGCCGTGACCTTGATAAATAGTATGCAACCCATGCGCCACTTTCAGTGCTTGTACTTGGTCAACTTGTTATGTCTACCTCGACTGACAGTTGTCATCAGATTTCACCGTTACATACAAATAAGATCACAAGAAAATAAAATCAGTGAATGCAGCTGGTTATGAGATACAATGAAGCATTTTGGGAGAATATTCTCTATACTCTCGAGAGCCTCCTTTTAACACGTTCAACAACGTGAAGTTGAGAAGAACAAACACTGCATTAAGCAGTGACTGGAGCAGTGAAGGCCACTGTTTGAGAGTTGGTAATCTCTTCTGTTAACATCGATGCTGATCTGTTTTCCTCGAAACCATCAACTTTTCAATGGAATTACCTAACCTTTGTTTTTCCAATATTTTAGAGGGCTATCAAATTAAAGATACAGGCCTGTGCAAAATGAAGTTCATGCCAAACTTTATAATGGAAAAACTTCAGCAGTTTTCAGTTTGTGTGTGGAAATTAACAAATACTGGATAAGTCACATATATTAAAGTCACTTTAGTACCTCCTCCACATCTAATATAAAACACCTCTGAGAATCAAATTCATACTTTCAGAAGTCTAAGTTCAGAAGCAGTCTTTCTGCGCAGAGGCGTTTCACGAGAGAGCTAGCAATGCCTCAAAACTGCAGGAGGCTTCTGAAAAATCCTTCCTCGCTTTGCCTCTGTCTGATCCAGCGCTTCTATTAGCAATTAGCGAACATTTTGTCTGGAGAAGTTTGCCAGGGTTTGATCCTGGCCTGATTTGTATGCAGTTAGTGCTGACACTGACGAGCACGAGGAGTGCATGTACATTTAAAAAAAAAATAATAATTTCATGATGATTTGCATGCCAACATTGCCGCAAGGCTAGCGGAAATAACATAGACTGTCTTCAAAAGAAGATCTTTACACCAAGCAGACTAATGACTAATCTGCATAGATAGGAACATTTTCATGAGAAGCACTTCCTCACAGAACCGGTTTTTGCCCAGAGATTTTCCAAAGAACCGAAGGAATTAACACCAGGTGAGTGTAAATTGACTTCACAAACCTCAAAGCTGCTGAGAGTGTACGTACGTACACACTTGCACTTACAGGGTCTTTCTGGAACCAATCTTTTCCATCTGTGCTATAGTCTAGTGCCAGAGGATCAACTTCATGCTGATGCAGGGCAACCAGCCATTACCAAGACAAAAGAATGTGACAGGTGTGTAACGAAACCCTCA
The DNA here is from genome assembly GCF_046127955.1 of Nelusetta ayraudi. Taxonomy (NCBI): domain Eukaryota; kingdom Metazoa; phylum Chordata; class Actinopteri; order Tetraodontiformes; family Monacanthidae; genus Nelusetta; species Nelusetta ayraudi. Next base: position 4,982,009 of record NW_027466134.1, read on the forward strand.
ACCTCTCTGAGTAAGTGTATGTAAAAAAGAGTGGCACTTTTTCTGAGAAGGATTTCCTAATCTAAGTCCTAACACCACAGCACAGGCATGTTAACTTGACAACTGTTAACTATCTGGTCCAGATGGCTCACATGAGAAAGCAGGGTTACTTCAGCGCTTCATGGATAACATTACCATCATTCAATCATTTTGTCAGTCCCGTGCGGCGGTCGTTGGTAATGCATTCCAATGTTGGAGCGCCATCTTATGTTGGAAATGATGTATTGCACCCAATCTTACCCCTGCTGCGTTCCATCGATATGAGAGCGTTTCGACGGGCATCTCAGTAAACCAACACGTGACATAATACTTTGTACAAAGACGTTAGACAGCAGGAAACAACGTAACATTACAGCTAATGAAAGGGACTAAAATGAAAAGATGTATTCCTGCATTAATAAACCCCTCTTGTCACCTTAATGATATATGGGCCGCATAGACATATTTTCATTTTATGGCTATAGCATTGTCAAAAAACAATGTGTAAGGAGTGAGTGTTTCAGCTCCCCTTTTCATGATAACCCCAACTTTCAATATCTGGTAGTTAGTGAACTTCATTGTGTGTTTATGATCTATAAAAATTGTTTAAAAGTTAAGAACAAAAAAAAGTTTTTTTTTTTCAAGTTTATAACGTTATAAGAATTCTGAAAGGACATGGACAAAAACATTGAAATAACTATTTTACAATGTATGCACAAAAACAGATGTCATTGACTGTAAAGAACCCGTCACTTTTATTGTGAAACTAAAGTCGGAACTGTATTGGTAGTTTTTCCCCAGCCTGAAGACGGAAGTGACGTTTAGTAACGCAGTAAAATTAAATAACAAAAATAGTTCCTCTATATACCGTGATACAGGTGCGTTTCCTGGTTGACTGAAGTAAGTGGCGAACTCTTCAGACATTTATACTTTAATAAATATATTTCTAAATTAGCGTAATATAGCATGACGTAGCACCCGCAGCTAGCACAATGAGACTTGACTGAACGAATGTGATCGCTTCGAGTGTACAAATGTCACGTCAACCAGTAGACCCCCACCTCACACTTCAGTTGTCAAGCTATTTATACTGCGAGGAACCGAGCGAACGAATAGCTGTGTCCCTTTACCTTCGGTGTGTCATGTGTTATTGCTTAAAACGAAGTTAGCACCTCAACCGACAGGTCACAGGCATCTCCTAGTTGATTCTCTGGGGATTCGTGGCTGTTCTGTGGTGATTGTTTCCGTATTTCTCATGTCTAGTCTAAACCTGATGATTGTAAAGCTCACCTGCAGAACCAACCGACTCTATGCCCTCCTGAAAACCCCGCTGGTTTGCCAAAACATGGCCCGACCTAGCTCAGGTAATCAGGTATCTATCTGTACACACTAGGGCTGCAACGATTAGTCGACGTAATCGATTAGGTCGACAAAGTAAATTCGTCGACGACAAAGTTTAAGCGTCAAGTGTGTCATTACTTTTTTATATATTTGTTTTTTTGTGTGTTTTTTTTAAAAGTATGCTGTCAGGGTACAACAGTATAACACAGGTGTGAAGATTTAAGCAAGTTAGGTTAAACAGAAGTCCAAAATAGGTGGTGAAAATAAAGAAGACAATCGTGATTAATCGACTATTCGAAAAAGATTGATAGATTAGTAGACAACAAAAGTAATTGTTAGTTGCAGCCCTATAACACACACACACACACACACACACACACACACACACACACACACACACACACACACACACACACACACACACATTCTCTCTCTCAAAAAAAAATTCTGTGCAGTGGGATGAATTATGAATTTGTGCGTCCTGACAGATTTGGCAGAGTTCAGGGAGATTTTCTCCAAGGCAAAGAGGATTGCCATCCTCACCGGAGCCGGAGTGAGTGCTGAGAGTGGAGTCCCCACCTTCAGAGGGGCAGGAGGATACTGGAGGAAATGGCAGGCCCAGGTGTGCTACTGTGATCCTCACAACTTTCTGAATCACGTTTGGTATCAATAAATGGAAATCTAAAAATCAGCACAACCTGTCCATGATTGAGTTCCAATACAACCTTTTAATGTTAAGAAATTCACGTCACACATTTTACCTTGTAATTATAATAAAAAACAAACAAACGTATTTCTACTTGCTTGAGGCAGTTTTAGCCTGTTCGGGATCAGAGCTAATATATATATTTTTTTGTTTTCCTTTGTAAACCAATTTGACAAAATGTACATTGAACTTCACTCAACATTTTTTGAAAACCCACAGTCCAATGGCAAATGTTTGTCCTTGTTCACAAGACAGTTGATTTACCTTAAAACCATAACAATTTATGTTTATTCTGATAAAGACCAATGAATTTCTCAGTTGTTGACTCAAGCTTTCAAATATTTGAACACAGAAAATGATCAATATTTCAATAACTAAGTCATAATTAAGTAATTAAGTGTGTTGTTTGTTATGATCAATAAACACTTTTTCTCTTCTCACATTCATATCTTGTAGAATCTGGCCACTCCAGAGGCCTTTTCCAGGATTCCTTCCCGTGTTTGGGAGTTTTACCATTATCGCCGTGAGCTCATGCTAACAAAAAATCCCAATGCTGCCCACATGGCAATTGCTGAATGTGAGGAGCGATTGAGCAAACAGGGACGTGAGGTCACAGTCGTCACTCAGAACATTGATGAGCTCCATCGTCGTGCTGGATCCAAAAGCATCTTGGAACTCCACGGTACAGTAACAGAAATCACTGCTAATTAAACCTCTTTACCTGAAATGCCAGATTAATGTCCTTTGTCAAGAGACCATGTCCACATTGCCTCCTATGAATGTGAGTGAGTGTTTGGTGGTCGTCGGAGGAGCTCTTTGGAGCAGGTTGGCAGCCTCGCTCAAGTTAGTGCACCCCAGGGCTGCTGTGTAGTTTACCACCTCCAGTATGAAGGTAGTGTAGTTTGAATGAATAACGGGTTCAGTGTGAGTGCTTTGGGTCTCTTAAAAGGAGAATGAGAAAAAGTAAATAATTCAGAACCAGCTCAAGACAGTGAGGTGGCCCAAACTGTTCTAAAGACACATAGAAGATACAGAGGAGAAACTCATATCATATTATAAGCTGAAGTTGCATCACACGGCATTAATCCTAATGAAACACATTGCTATGTAGAATCACTGTGGTTATTTCAATCCTCCATGTGTCTTGAATGATCTGTTTTCTATTGTATTATTTGCATTTCTTTTGATTTGTATGTGTTAGCCAAGTGCTATTGGGGATAGATGGGTAAAATAGTCTACATTAACAATAATAATACACATTTATAATGACACCAATAACCTGTTGTCTCCTTTTTTTAATGAAAGGCAGTCTGTTTCGAACACGTTGCCTGAGCTGCGGACATGAAGCTGCAAATTACCAGAGCCCCATCTGTGCTGCTCTGGAAGGAAAAGGGTGAGGGCTGACGCGTTTTTGATGAATTGCACTGTTTTCCTGCACCGTATGAAACGTTGCATTGATAGATATGGATCACATTTATTTCAGCTCAAAATGCCAGGTGAGGGGGAAATCTGTCAGATGTCAAAAGCTAAATAACAGCTGGTGATGCAATGGAAATGTCAGTATTAAAACCCACCTGTTTGAAATTTGAGATTGATATCTCAGAAAGTTGAAATGTAAGGGCAACAAAATCCCAGCTTTCATTTTGGAAAGAGCTTGTCTTAGAATGATCTGATGTTGCAGTGTTAAAATTCTAATAAAAATTCAATTCTGATTTAAAAAAAAAGAAAGAAAAAAAAAATCTGAAAAAGGTGATTCAAATGTCTTGGTGAAAGGTATCTACTGTTTGTCCAGTAGAGGGGACTGGTTGACCCAGTGGGATGGCTGTTTGTGGGATTGGTTCCTCCTGTGTTGGGATCAGTGATGCTTCTCAGCAATGCCTGACTGCCAGTATTGGGCAGGTCCTGACAAAAACTGATGAGGGAATCTCAATGTATGTCACAAGGTTCAGCTGGAACAACCAGTGGCTGTCAGGAAATGGCTGGAGACATAGAGTGGTGCCATTGGTCAGTGAGGTTCTGTAGCCCTTCCTACATCTTCTGGTAGAAAGAACGTGTTCCTCAACTATAGATCTATACTATAGATCTGCTGATCCTGATGGTTATATTTAAAATGTTTTTGACATTTATAAATGTATTTTCACTTTTACCATGGAGTGACATCTCGACCATTTGGCAGAGGCCTGGAATTATTGTTATTATTTTTTTTTGAACGTTGCTGTTATTGTTACTTACTTCAAATTGCCAATAGTTCTCATAGAGAGCGAGCATCAAGGCAACAGTGGCAGTGCCTTAAAAATGCAGAGACCTCAGGACAGCCTTGGTACTACCGAGCTCATCCGATGGGTTCTGGGGGTTCTGCAGGTTGTTGTATTTGCCCATGTGTGAACTCTTCTGAGACAACAACCCAACAAAGACTTCTTAAAGGCTCAGGAGCCTTTTGCAAGTGTTTTGGATTCTTTGGACTCTTTGAAGCTACAAAACTGAAGCTTTTCACAGTATTCTAATTTTCTGAGTTTGTGGGTTTGTGGTTTTAATAAGCTGAAAATCTTAATCAGCAAAGTTACAACAAGGAACTGCTTGAGATGTCAATTTGCGTGGAATGGCTCAATAAAATGTGTTGCTTTCATGTTTTATGTTAAATCGCCAAAATAAAACAACTTTTACTCGATCTTCTAATTTTTTGGGTGGTACTGTAACATCCTGGGCACCATAAGGCAGGGTAACATAAGATAGGACTGGGCTTTTCTTCCCCTGGGCTTCAAAGACCCAAAACACTTGAGGACGGTCTCATTAGTAGTTGTTGCATATGACAAATGTGTTGCTGCCCTCTTAGTGACACCACCACTCTGACCAAATGTCCCCTCAGAGCTCCAGACCCTGACTCTGATGATGCCAACATATCTGTTGAGCAGCTGCCGAGGTGAGTTGTGTCCTCTGTCTTTACCCTGCTGCCGTTCGCAATCCTGTTTGCTTTGACTACTTGTGTGGTCCTTTGTGCACCTGCATTTTTTTTTTTTTTTTTAAGGTGTGAGCATAAAGGCTGTGGTGGCCTGCTGAGGCCAGCGGTGGTTTGGTTTGGAGAGGCTCTAGATGCACACATCATCAACCAGGCAGAGCAAGTGTTGGACAGCTGCGATCTTTGTCTCGTGGTATGCCTGCATGTTTTGTGTTAGAAATGATAAAACTCCTTCAGTTTGCACTGCCACTGTCACTGCCACTGCTAGTTCTTGTTAAACTAGAATGGCTTCTTTCCCTACCACTCTTAATTTGAGAGTGAGGATCTGCTTGAGGTTTCAAACTTTTTCTTTTTTTTTAAGTGCCTTGGCACAAAACAAATAAAGTTGAATGAAATTGAGTGCAAAATCTGCATGCAGAAATTTGCAGTAATATCTCTGTTGAAGTTAATTCATCGTCATTAAGTCATAAATGAAGTTCCACATTCGATTGTTTAGAAGTTGTTGGTATGAGCCAGGAGCAAAATACTTCAACTAGAACGTTGGGATTGACTTCATTAAAATCTTTGCGTGAACTCCTCTTTGCAGGTTGGCACATCCTCTGTTGTGTATCCAGCAGCCTTGTTTGCTCCCCAGGTGGCTGCCAGAGGTGTCCCAGTAGCAGAGTTTAACATGGAGGACACACCAGCCACCAAGAACTTCATGTGTGTTTTCCTTCTTACAGAATGACACGCATGTTCTGCTTCTTTTTTTTTTTTTTTTTAAACACATACTAACTTATGACTGGCCTTCGTGTCTTGGTGGCAGGTTTCACTTCCAGGGCCCCTGTGGCACCACGTTGCCGTCTGCACTGGCCCATCACCAGACAGAAGATGAATAAAAGCAAATTGTGGACACCAGCTGAACACATGGACACAGTTTGTAAACTGAAGATGGATTTTTCATGAATCTAACCGTATTGGTTTGCATAGTTAGTATTCAACAATGAGGGATGCTGCGGGAATAATAGAAACTTTTGTCGGACTTGCTCAGCAAATCATGGCGGCTCTCTTTAGATTGTTTGGCGACAGCTGTGAAACTTCTCTTTGAATAACTGTAACAAAGTGGTCACGACACTTAAAGGCCGTTCGAAATGAATGATGTGTTGACCCCGTTGAGCAAATGCATGTGGAATATCTGTAGGAGGCAGTGTGAAGCTGTTGTGTTTCCACTGTAGGAAGGCAAAAGGTGACCGCAGTGCTTTGTAGCCACTGCCTGCTATAAATGAAGTGCCACTGTGTATTCACTGTTGGTTTCATTTATGGGCTGTCAAGACAATTGTGCGCAGTGCTTCAAGTTTCCATGAAAAAAGAAATGTTGAAAAAAAGAATGTTGAAGTGTTTTTTTTTTGTTTTTTTAAACACATATTTTCAGTGTTGGGGAATGAATGCAGTTGAACACACAATAAATAATTGTGAACTGCATGTTTCAAAAAAACATTTTTTTATTTATAAAAAAAGAAAAAAAGCAAAACACACACACACACACAGGTTTTACATTTTATGACATACATTTGTGATTAACCAATCTCAGTAACTCAAGATTCTCTCTAAGCAATTTAACCAAACTTAAATAAATTTGAACCATTACTTTTTCTTGTCATCTTCATTCGAGTTCTATTTGTAATTAATTTGAGACTCCAAATTTGCCTCTTGGAACTGAAGAATCCTTCCCCCCGCCCCACACACACACACACACACTGTAAGAAGTGGAATATTGTACATGATCTAGTTCAAGGTGACAGGCCATTACCAGCGTCATGGTGATCCTTTAATCCTTGATATTACTACTGTTCACTTCTATCATGAGGTAGAGGAGGAGAGCGAACCACTGGAAGCAGGAAGCCCACCTCCAGTGAACCTCCAGTGAAAGGAGGGGACTGTAAGATAAAAGCCTCTGGCCGTGGAAATCCATGTGATGAATTCTGATGAGTGGAACGAGACTGTGTAGGAGAGTCCGCCCTCTTTAAAGACGGAACCGGACCCACATGACGGTGACGTCATGAACATGTTGGCCAGGCTGTGACCCCCAGTGAACTCTCAGTAAGCCACAGATACTCTGGAAAAGCCCTGTGCCGTATCTACCATGTACTGTAAGTCATACTTGCACCGCTGCAGTACTGGCTTTACACACAGCAGAGTCATTGCACTACTGTTGTACCTCCATGGTGTCCTCTGGCCAATCTCCTCTGCCAGTGCAGCTCTGGATCGTCACTCGCCAAGATCCAAGCAGGATTTGGACTTTTTCGCTCATGGAGATTCTACACTCACACATCAGGTCGCACTGTAAATTATGAACCAGACACCAAAGATTTATAACATCAATGTATACACTGGACAAGTTAAGACCTCTTCTGTTCTCTCTCGGTGGAGCTTTCCCGAATCTTTCTTATCTCTACATCTGCTGCATGTTTGTGTGTGAATGTGATGTGATAGATGTTACGCAGCCCTCTCTCTCTCTCTCTCTCCCTCCCTCTCTCTCTCTCTTTCTCTCTCTCTCTCCACCTTCGCTACGCCTCCATCACCTGCTCATTAGAAAGAGGATGATGATCCGGCGGTCCCCCATGACCAGGCTCCAAAAATAACAGAGCCAATTTCCCGCCTGTTAGGCAGCGATTTCACACCAATCTTAGTTGAACTGCCAGCTTGGCTTGTCAGATAGAGAAGGAGAGAGAAGGAGAGAGAAGATGAAGTACATAAATAAACCGGGAAACAAGAGTTACATTGTCAAATCTGGGTCAGCCAGCTCTGCTATTTTCTTTTTTTCCTTGGTTAAATCTTACTCTCAACAGCAACACTGAGGTTTGTCATGATGTTACATCCCTGAAGTTCCAAAGCACAGACACTGACAAATCACCACCACCGTGAGACAGTTGTTCAAACACAGACATCAGGTGTGTGCACACACACACACACACACACACACACACACACACACACACACACACACACACACACACACACACCCCACTTTTTCTTTGTAGACATCCCAACTACAGGACAATCAAAGTGCAGCAGGTGAGTTCACCCGTCTTCAACCAAAATGCAAAGAGTCAGAGACAGAAGGGCGAACGTGACGGTGGAGGTTGAGGAAGACCTGAAGCGACAGAAGAAGACACTGTCAAGGTTTGTGATTGGTCCAGCTCCAGAACTATAGTTGCAGGACCATCCACAGTACACACAGTATTCTACCTTCCATCATATTCTCCATTTCTCCTCTGGTGTTTCTCAGCATGGTGGTGGGAGATTCATGATCTCCTGCCCCAGGCTCAGGTCTCCCTCGTCAGGCCCTGGAGGAGGCCTTGGACCCGAGCAGTGAGGGAGCCATTGGAGGATGGATCCATCAGTCAAGACAGCTCTTCCCCTGTGGTCTTGCCAATGAGGATATTTTCTGCCATGTTGTTGGAATCTCCAGGCCGGATCCAGATGGTGTGAGAGACGTGGAATCTTCTGGACTGCACTCGCAGTTGTATTCACATCCCTTTTTGTATTCTTCTCCTACTTTACAGCAACTGTATCCTGTGACTGAAACTGCCCTACATCACCTCGTCCCACTTTGGTGCTTGTGGAGCTAAAGAAACATTATTAAAGACTACTGATGTTGCCTAAGGTATGGAGATTAATAACAGGCTGCTTTATTGGTCTTGTGTTGTGTTTGGTGAATTTGTTGAAGTCTAATCACTGACAGGAAGGGTTGAGGAAATTGTCTGAGGTCAACCAGCGCTGCCAGTGGTTCAGTCTGAATGAGTCTGAATGAAACGCGTCTTTGTGCTTTATATGCTCACATACATTTTCAAAGTAATATATTTCAATTAGCTCATGGTTTTTACAATAGTTTCATTTTTGCTGTGTGTGTTGTGGAGCAACACACACAGCACAAATTTGCTGTATCAACCAGATTATGAACAACCTTTTTCAGCATTTTGCTGATTAAAAATGTTTCCTTAGATATTTTTGTGAGTTATTCTTAGCGCTTGTATGTGTGTGTGTGAGAAAGAGAGGGTGGGGGTTAGGGGGTAGAATTGTTGTTTAACAAGCTTAGTGGGATCAGGTGTTGAGTAATAAGCTGGTAATGGGGCTCCTGTGAGTGAGCTTGTGTGTGTGTGTGTGTGTGTGTGTGTGTGTGTTTGTGTGTGTGTGTGAGTGTGTGTGTGTGTGTGTGTGTGTGTGTGTGTGTGTGTGTGTCCCTCCTAACAGTGCCTCTACCAGCTCCGACCAGCTTAAACCCCCCCCAGCTCCGGCTGTGTGACCCTCTGCTTCTCATCAATACCTCTCCTGTCATATTCTCAAACTCACCTGAAGGTAAAACACGTTGGTGCGGCTGCTCCGAACGTTTCCGTGCCACGACACGCTTGTGTGTGTGGGTCTCTGTGTTGGGCAGGGTTTAACTGAATTAAGATGACGGAGGCCGGTGCTCTTCCCAATCGCCCTAGATTGAGCTCTGGATGTGAAAATCCTCCAGGGAAGCACTAATCCCCGACTGTCGGGAGCAATTTTTATTCCGTAAGCAAAGCTTCCTCGCTCCATCTCTCCCTTGCTTGCTCCCTCTCTTGCTCTGACGCCCTATTTATAGCCCTCTTAAGCTGCTCTGCGTGCCACTGTTTACATTTAGAGGCCCCACTCTTTAGATTTAGAGCTCCGGGCTCCTCGTGCTCACTTTCCACTCCTGGGTCTCCGTGGCGGAGGAATTAACAGCGCAGGGTTTCTATCGATGAGGATGCTTACGAAGGAACAGCCATCACCATGGACAGATGGATTATTAATAAACCGCCGCAGACAGATTGAGGCGGAGTGAAGCCGAGCAAGATGCAAACACAATGCACCGTCTACTGCGAGCGGGCGAGGAAAGCTGTCAGTCTTTGAGGAAGACAAACGGTGGAATGGGGGGGGAATGAGAGGTTTTTTCCCAAGTTCAACCAGTAAAGAAGGTGAACGAGGTATCCGGCTTTGGGCGTGCGGGCTAGCGTAGCTCACTGGAGTGTGGGAGGAAGCCGGAGAACCCAGCAGACACAGGGAGAACCTGGAGAGAAGCCAGCAGACACAGGGAGAACCCAGAGAGAAGCCACAGGGAGAACATGCAGACTCCACACAGAAAGGTCCCAGGCCCGGAATCGAACCCATGACCTTCTTGCTGTGAGGCGGCAGCGCTAAAGTAATGAATGAAAATCCTCATTTGTTTTACCCAATACGTGTCACCACCGAGCTTTTCTCTTTCTCATGCTTCTCTGTTTTTCCTCTGCTGAGGTCGGCTGTACAGCTGAGGAGTAGCAGTTTAAGGCAGCAGCTAACATTTAGCTCATTATGTAAATGCTGATCATTAGTCGCAGGAGAGACCCGAGGGGTCCAGAGATGCTTAAAATACAGCGGAAGCTGCTAAAGCAGCAGGCTTCCATGAACAACGCTCCCTACATAAACAGGGAGATTTATGGATTTGCAGGATGCGGCGCGCTAATCTGTCCATTTTGTTTCTGCCGTGCGGCAAAGCGGCCGCCGTGTAAACGAGTTACGCCGTTTAACGTGACAGAGGCGCTCCGTCCTCTGTGTATTTGGCGCTCGGACGCAGCGCTTCCACCGGTGCTTCCTGCCCAGTGGCAGTAACGTAATCAAATGGGGCCGCTTCGCAGCTGCTCTGCCTTGCGAGTGCACTTTGCATGTCATGACAACGCAGACGCGCTTTCCCGGCGCTGCTTCTCGTCCTTCAACAGAGACGCAGCGCTGGGCGGTAAAGCTGATTTGAACGAAGCTTAAATTCACGCTTCATCCCGGCTGATGGCCAGCTGGTCAGCCTTCACCCAATCACACTGGGCCCCAGCACAACAGACGGTCAGTTTGAATTCAGCCAATCAAACCAGCTGCCGGTGAAATTCCCCACTTCCTCTCTTTGGCAGGAAGGGGTTTGTTTTTCATGTTTCCTCACCTGGTTCCAAGGTGACACACACACACACACATACACACACACACACACACGCACACGCGCACGCAGACACACACACACACACACACACAGGCCGATCATTTTGAAATGTCTGCGTGAGTGATTTCAAAGTGTCCTGAAGCCGTTGTTGAATGTTTGATGTGTTGGGTGGGGAGTGAAGTCAAGCCTGGACCATAGACACTGAGGACCTCCATCAGAGCGGCCACCTGCTTCCACCTGCTTCCACCTGCACAACAATGTACTGGCTGAAGCCTGTTGCAGTTCTGCACCTGTCCACCAGATGGCAGCAAAGTCCACGCCACACCTGTTCCAGATGACAATCAACCACCAGTGTAAGAGGAGCAAACTACAATCCCAGTCAGTAGAACGCACGGAATGTTGAGGATTTGATTGGTTATAATTTCTCCATACAGTGAATTTCTGTTGTAAAAATGTCTTTCAAGAAAAAGAAGAAGAAAACCTTCATCATTTAGTTTGACTGACACATTTGGTTCGTGGCAACAAACATGACAAAAATGTCAAACGTCACTATAGTTAAATTGTTTTAATGATTAATCAGCATTGTTTCCAAATGAGACGCACAGTGTTGGGGCAAACTAAATAGTTGTGGTTTGATTTGCAGGCTTGAGTCAGAAGTGCGCTTTGCTTTTCACTGAGAGTTTAATGACGCTTGCACTTGGTTTTTGTACTATGTATGTTTTTGCGTTTGCGTCATGTTTTTTATTGTATGTGGAGCCCAGAAAGATTAGCAACCACGGCTGTAGAAGCTAATGGGGACGTGAGTAAAGTACGAAGAATGAAGAATAAAGAATCCAATGCTAGATTGCAAGAAAATAAAAACACAGCATATGTTCATTATATCTTTGAGCTCGAATTTCCTCTACACAAATTGCCAGTTGGACAACCATTTTTATTCCGACAACGAGCAGTTGAACCTCATCATTAAGTCATAATGCTGTGACTCTCAATTGAGCGCTGAGCTAAATTCTAAATTATTGAAGAATCAATTGAGCCAGCAATCTGTTCACTGAGCTGCCGGGATCCCTGAGAAACGCTCAACATGAGGGATGCTGATTACACAGGAGAGGAGCAGCCTCAGCACTCCATCACCACCCAGCAGCGCTAGTGTCGGAGTCAAGGCCGCACCAGCCGAAACCAAGACATTACCAAGACCAGAGAGCATTGAGAATTGCAGCTCTTTTCAGCAAGGTGACTTTTAATCATTTTCTTGAACATTTTGCTGCTTTGCCAACCATTTAAAAAAAAACCTAACAACAACAACAACTTTGCTTCAAAATAACAGCAACTTGCTGAGTCTTGACTGGTCTGGATCAAAAAAACCCAGTCGGTCCAGACCGGGACCAGACCGGGACCAGACGCAGTAAAAATACCTCTTGAGATCTGGAGACCAAGACCAACCTGCAGCACTACAACACTGAGCAGCACACAGTTTGGTTTGGGGTTGGGTGCTTGCATCACAGGGCCAAACCTCCACACTCACATCTGGAGTCATCAAACCAGATGTGAGAGTTTTTGCCCGACGCTGCCCTAGACAATAAGAGCGTGAACAACATCCATTTATCTTTGTCTTGTCTTGTTGCCGTATTCCCCCAGGAGGAGCCTAATCCCACTCTGCAGTCCACTGTGGCCTCTCAAACTCTTTAATGACTTGCACAAAGTCATCGGGTCAATCAACAGCTGCTGCTCCACTGGGAACTATTTGCCATTAGGTTGTTTTTTGTTTTTGTTGGACGTTCTGTGTAAATGTAGCACACAGATGCGTTCACCCGCCATCCATTAAATTGTGTTCATAATTTTTTTTAATGCTGCAGAGACATGAAAGACTTCTGTGGTAGATTGCAGATTGAGAAAGCAGCTGCTGATGAGCCTCGTTCTGCTTTCTAATCTCATCTTCTCATCTTCTCATCTTCTCATCACCTCAGCTGTCAGTGTCGATTCAGCCGTGCAGTCGCTGATCTGTCGCATGAGGAAGACACGTGAGAAACTTTTCCATCTGTTTTGTTTTTTCTTTTTTGGACCTTTCAACCGATATGTGTTCATTTTTTTCTTGACACCAAGTTAAGGTTAAAAAAAAAGATTTTTGGCAAAAAATATAAAAATATTTGAGATTTTTTTTTTCCCAAGTTTAGCTGTTTCCATCACCAGTTTTTTTAATTGCCATATTTATATGCACGCACGCACGCACACACACACACACACACAGAGGCGCTAAAAATAACTCCGATTAAAATGTGAGGAAACATTTTTAACCAGCAAAATGCTGACAAAGGTTACAGTGAAATTATTCTTCTGTTTGTGATAAACTTCACAGTAGAGAAAAGTTTGTCACAAATTCATGGGTACCACCCCCCACACCTCCCAAACAAACAACAACACACACACACACACACACTCAGAAATGAAGAGGAAATACACCTTTTTTGTTAGTGACCGATTATATTATTTCTTTAAGTTTGGCGGGCCGGATTAGAAAGATTAACGGGCCGCATATGGACCCCGGGCCGCAGTTTGCCCACGCCTGGGCTAACCTTTGGAGCTTTCATCTGCACCGGGCCGGCCTTCATATCAGAACCTTAATTTGAAGAAATGTCAGCGAGCACAATGATCCAGCGGGGGCAGGCAGAGATACAAACACAGCAACTGCAGTCATCACATCAAATCACCTGCAAGGAAGTTAGAGAGAGAGAGAGAGAGGCAGAGAGAGAGAGAGAGAGAGAGAGAGAGAGAGAGAGAGAGAGAGAGAGAGAGAGAGAGAGAGAGAGAGAGAGAGACTCCTGGTGTCAAACTCAGAGACACCTCGGCAGCATATCAGTCACAACTGCGAGCCTTCCCTTTCCGCCTCTGTTGTCATGGCAACTGGGGGACTGTCGGGCGTTCTGGGGGGGGGGTGGGGGCGGGGTTTTGGGAGGGACGGAGCAAAGAATTCTCCAGATGTCACTTACTTCTGGAGAGCAAAATAGAGCCAGAGAACAAACTGTTGGACTGCTGCGTCATTTTTCCAGCACGCCGCAATCACATCATGGGGGGGGGGGTTACGCTATAAATAAACAACTTCAAATAGTGAATGTTCATTTATTCATATACACACACACACACACACACACCGAAACACACACACCATCCTTCAGTTCATTATAGTGGTGGTTTTGAACTACAGCCGTGTCGAGCATTCATTTTGTTTTTGATCGATGATCTTGTCCGTCAAAGTTGAGCCGTCGCTAAAAATAGCAAAGGCAAACCTGCAACAGAGGTGATGAACTTTGACCTCTAACACAGCAAAAAAAAACAAAACAAAGATCGTATTCGTGCCATCAAGCTGATAGTTGCCTCCGTTTTGTAGGAATTCTTTTAGACGTTCTCTTCAGTCTGTCTGTCTGTCTGACACACAATTCAGTTAGCAACGCTCGACCAGGAAAACTGAAGATTGTCAATCGGGGATTGAATGGACTTTGATTCATGAAGTACGGAATCACACCCCAAAAGGTGTCTCCAAGCGCTTTGCACAATCAGAGAGGAAAAGCAAGGGATCCCTCCGGAGCGAGCGTGAAGCGACAGGCAGTCACAGACATGTGACTCTGAAGGGCAATCAGCTGCGTTGATTACCATTAAGACGATGAAGTCAATCAATCGCAATTGCAAATGGGACGCGAGATGAAATGATTCCCGTAGCTGAAAATAGAATTTCACGTGTCCCTCAGCTGAAGAGCCCACAGTAAAGTTGTTGGAAAGAGAAGGCAGGTTGGGAGAGCGCCCGGTTCATTTCATAGGAAACAGCTGTTTAATAAGGACACTTTATTCATCCATACGGATGGAAACCACATCCTTCCAGCAAGTCAGAATAAAAAAAAACTAATATCACTGCAATAGTGCAAAAACATTGACGTTCACATTTTCCCTGTAAACAATATGAATCCAGGTTTATGTCTTCGTAGCTGCGCTTCCATCACCCCTAGAATTGGGCAAAACATAAACATCGCGATATAAAACTGCTGATGGAAACACATCAGTGGTCAGCGCTGCCGCCTCACAACAAGAAGGTCGTGGGTTCGATTCCGGGCCTGGGACCTTTCTGTGTGGAGTCTGCATGTTCTCCCTGTGTCTGCTGGCTTCTCTCCGGGTTCTCTCCAGGTTCTCCCTGTGTCTGCTGGCTTCTCTCCGGGTTCTCTCCTGGTTCTCCCTGTGTCTGCTGGCTTCTCTCCGGGTTCTCTCCAGGTTCTCCCTGTGTCTGCTGGCTTCTCTCCGGGTTCTCTCCGGGTTCTCCCTGTGTCTGCTGGCTTCTCTCCGGGTTCTCTGGCTTCCTCCCACACTCCATAAACATGCATGTGAGGTCAACTGAACACTCTAAATTGTCCGTAGGTGTGCATGTGAGTCTTTGTCTCTATGTGGCCCTGCGATGAACTGGCGACTTGTCCAGGGTGTCACCCTGCCTTCACCCTAAGACAGCTGGGAGAGGCTCCAGCAGAGCCCCAGGACCCTGAGCTCGGGTAGAAGCGGTATGGAAGATGGATGGATGGATGGATGGATGGAAGGAAGGATGGGTTTTGATGCTCTCATGAGGAGGTTTTTTCACACGTATCCATATAGAGGTATATCGCAAAAGTGTCATGGAAACGTTTTTTTGGCATTTAGAAATTAGAGTGTCAGTGTCAACGAGGGTTCCTTCATCATCCATCAGCAGGTTTTTATTGACATACTTTTTTATTTATTTTTTTTTATAGATTTTGCACAATTCTAGAGGTCATGGAAAACACAGCTACCGCTGCTGCCTGACAAACCACCATGACAGTTCACAATTGAAGTTCCTTTGGTCCCTGTTGCAAAGTGAACGCAGCTTCACATGCTGCCATGGCTGTAAGACACTTGTACAGTTTTGCGCAAATGCAGTTGGGGGTCAGATTGATCTTGTCGAGCGATGTTATCTTGACTGGGCCGCCTATCGACTGGCACTCTACGCTGGTGAGCATTGAGCACGCAGTCATTAGACTGCAATTGTAAAGAGTGTTGTGGAGAGCCTTTACACTGAGCGCTCAGGTTGAATTGGCTCATTGACTTTGCTGGGATCTTGACAATCTAACGGGAGGCGTGACGGCAAAAGAAAAGCGGCCGGAACCGCTTCACGCAGCACGCTGTGCGCTGGAGATGTAGAACCGTGAGGGAAGAACTGATAATGGAAAAGAATAAAGAATTAATAACCCTCTTATTACCTTAATAATCCATGCGCCACCAAGACATATTTTCATTTTATGGCTGTGGAATTGTCAAAAAAAATGTGCCATGTGTGAGTGTTTAAGCTCTTTTTTTTTCAGGATAACCTCAACTTTCAGTGTCTGGTAGTTCTTGAACTTATTGTGTGTTCATGACCTGTACAAAGAGAAGAAAAACAAAAAAAAACGGATTTGTTTTTTTCAAGTTTATAATATCACAGGAACTCGGAAATGACACGAAAAAGGAAATTGAAATGAAGACATTGGAACTATTTTACATATGCACAAAAAAATGTATTATTTAATCTTTCAGTCGTTCTCCCTGTTTCATAAAACTATGCATCTTTTCTGTTGAAGGACCCTTTTCTGTGTCTGTCAATAGTGACCTGAAAAAGGTCACGACGCTGCGGAAATCGTTCAACCAATCAATGTCCAGACAAGCGCAAATGCAGACGACCCTCGTGAACAAACACACAACATTTGAAACGCTGCACACTTACTGTTAGTGTCGTATCACTTTAAAATAGATAGATAGATAAATAGATAGATAGATGTTCTTTATTGATCCCAAATTGGGAAACTACACTGTCGCAGCACTAAAAAAAACACTACAAAAACAAACTCGACAGTAGTTACAAAAACATTCATAAAAGGCAACATTGGTACTGCTACAGCCTTACATAACACAACCCCGACCACCACCACCACCACCACCACCAGGGGCTTGTACTCCTCCTAATGCAGCTCCCGAGCTGGCGCCTTCTTATTCAGACATAAATTAATCGCGATTAATCGCTCATCGATAATCATTGATTGTAGAAACCACGCGAGTTTCTTTCTTTCTTTCTTTTTTTTTTTAATTATTATTATTTGCAGAGTTTGCGTGTGATTCATCTTGATTAAAAACACACAAACAATAATACACCTATCTTCTAACACACACACACACACGCGCGTAGTGTAAACCTGTCTGCCTGCCATGCGGCGCGCGTCCTTCTCCCTTTATTTGCGCGGCATGTTGCGCCGGTTTAGGCACACACACACACACACACACACACACACACACACACACACACACACACACACACACACACACACACAGCTGATGTAGTTTCTCAGCTAAAAATAGACCTGCTGCTACTGCTGCTGCTGCTGCTGCTGCGCTTCGATGTTGCAGCAACAATCGGGTTTTTCTCGCTGCTCGAATAAAACACGCGATTAGCGGAGTCAAGCACTCGTTCTTTGCGCAGGGTGGATGGGATGGTTTGGGGTCTGTGTGTGTGTGTGTGTGTGTGGGGGGGGGGGGGGCGTGTTGGAGGCAAGAAGGGTCTAAAAATAGCGCGCGGGGAAATGTAAGGATGATGACGTGCATCATCCCCCCTAAAAAATGAAAAAAATGTGATGCACCATTTATGTGGGTTTGAGGTGGTGTGTGTGTGTGTGTGTGTGTGTGTGTGTGTGAGAGAGCGAGAGAGAGAGCGAGCGATGTGATGTGGTGAGAGCTTTGCATTTCAAAAGACGCGCGCGAGTCAAAGTAAAACCGGAGGTAAGATTAAAAAAATAATATAATAATAATAAAATGAAAAATAAAAAAAAATGAAATGGAAAAAAAGCAGCGTGATGGAGCTCGAGCTCAGGTGTGTGACGAACCTCCGTCCGTCTCCCTGGCGAGTCTGAAAGAGACCCGGATTAACATCACCACCCCCCCACCACCCCTTTTTTTTTTTTTTTTTTTTTTTTACCGAGGGACGACAGGGGGTCTGGAGGAGAGAGAGAGAGAGAGAGAGAGAGAGAGAGAGAGAGTGTGTGTGTGAGAGAGAGCTGAAGACAGGGGGGAGAGAGAGAGAGAGAGCTGAAGAGAGGGGAGAGAGAGAGAGGGGGGAGAGAGAGAGAGAGAGAGAGAGAGAGAGAGAGAGAGAGAGAGAGAGAGAGGCGCTCACTGGTCGGGCCACTCTGCCGACGACACACTCACTCACGCGCCGCCAACAACAACAAGCCGTCAACCTGTGGATAAGCGTGCGCACGGACCCTCCCTCCCTCCATCCCTCCCTCTCTCCCATCGCAGAGGCTCATTCATTCAGGGAACCCGCATGAACCGGGACCGGGGTCGCGGTTCGGATCGGTTCGGTTCCCCCGGCGGCGGCGGCGGAGGAAGAGGAGGAAGAGGAGGAGGGGAGCAAGCGGAAAGTTGAGGGGCCCCTCTCGCACCTCCTCATTAAATGGCCCCGGCATGGAGGAGGAGGAGGTGCCACTCGGAGGAGCCAAGAGCGCTGGAGGAGGAGGAGGAGGTGGAGGTGGAGGTGGTGGTGGTGGAGGAGGAGGAGGAGGTGGAGGGAGGAGGAAGAAGAAGAAGGGTCGCCGCCCGGCGAGGGGGGTCTCCACCTCCACCTGCACCTCCACCAGCAGCAGCAGCGAGCTGGGCAGGGGCGAGCTGGAGCTGCTCTTCCAGAGCTACAACCTGAAGCTGGAGCAGACCTCCACCCTCAAGGCGCTGGCGGTGCTCATCGTGGCCGCCTCGGCGCTGTCGCTCAGCGAGCTGCTGTCGAGCCCGCGCCTCACCTTGCCCAAGGGCTCGTACCCGGTGCACTGCGTGGTCTTCCTCTCGCTCTTCATCGTCACCAACGTCAAGTACCTGCAGGTGACGCAGCTGCAGCAGATCGCCAAGCTGGCGCTGCTCTTCAGCTTCACCTTCGCGCTGCTCTGCTGCCCCTTCCCGCTGGTGCTGGGCGCGTCCGAGCCCGCCGCCGCCGGCAGCACCGCCGCCGCCGCTGCCGGAGCCCCCGAGCAAGGCATGTGGCAGCTCATGCTCGTCACGCTGGTGGCGTACGTGCTGCTGCCGGTGCGGACGCTGCTGGCGGTGCTCTTCGGCGTCATGCTGGCCGCGTCCCATTTCGTGGTGATCGCCGCGTCGCTCACCGGCAGGAAGCAGAGTTTGATGTGGAGACCGGTACGTAACCATGCCATTGCCATGCGATGCAGAACGCCCACACTCGCACGCGCGCGGACACACGTTTAGTTATTTATTTGTTTATTTATTTTTTTAACGCGATTAATCGGTAATTGATAATCGGTTGTCGAGAACGCGCTGATGCTGAGTTACTTTTTTTTTTTTATTTGCGGAGTTTACTTGTGATTCAACTTGAATAAAACACACAAACAATAAAACACACGCTCGCACGTTTTTAATCGCGATTAATCGATAGTCGATTGTCGAAAACACGCTGATGCTGAGTTGTTTTTTTAAAATTATTATTTGCGGAGTTTACTTGTGATTAAACTTGAATAAAAAACACAAAAAAACACACAAACAATAACACACACACACACACACACACACACACACACACACACACACACACACACACACACACATACACATGGGGGGGTGGGGGGCGGGGGGGTTGCTGCACAGTGGCTTCTACAATGTGACAGAGGTGCCGCAGCAGATGGATGGAGAAGGAGAAAGTACATCATGGGATATGAAGAAAACATGTTGCTATAATGTCAATGTAAAATGAACCAAAGCAAAGTTGCAACAAAATCAGTGTCTTTCAAGCTCCCACAGTGTTTTAGCTCTTGAACGCTAAAAAGCTTAAAGGGCCGCATATGGCCCCCGGGCCATAGTTTGCCCATTCCTGGTGTGGACACTGCTGCATCTGAGATCACCTGCACGAGCGCAGCAGTCCTTCAGTCTGGGATGCTGATGGGTTTCTTTGGTTCACACGAACGACAGGTGCGTTGTCATCGGCACTTGTGTACATTTGATCCAAACTCTTGTCGCGCTATTAGAAACAAACTGGCCACTGGTGGGATTATTAGCTTTCTTATTTCATTATTGTTATTAGAAAAAAATGTTCTTACCGAGGTCTGTCTGTCTACCTATCTATCTATCTATCTATCTATCTATCTATTTATCTATCTATCTATCTATCTATCTATCCTACTGCATAGAAGCATTATTTATAAAGCAGCCTGCTGGATTAGCATCAGACCTTTGATTTTTAAAGTAGGGCAGTGAGTCACTGAAAGCTCTTTATCCAAATCGAAGCGTTGGTGTGGTCATTTCATACGATCAATAACCAATAGAGCGACCTGACCCCGGCTTTTGTTCTACAAGTCACCTCAGATGTGCCACCACACCGCGCTGGCTGTGATTCCTACCGTTTAATCCCTCCCATGGATTAATGGAGATTTGTGACATCTAGCTCCTGACATTTCTCCTCTGGTCCGTGCGCAGCTGGTGGCCAACGCGATGCTGTTCACCAGCGTCAACCTGTCGGGGGTTTTCGTGAGGATTCTAACCGAGCGAACCCAGAGGAAAGTCTTCCTGCAAGCCCGCAACTGCATTGAGGAGAGACTGCGGCTGGAGGACGAGAATGAGAAACAGGTGAGACGTGAATCCACATGAAAATAATCTACCTATCTATCTATCTATCTATCTATCTATCTATATAATCACACCAACACATGTCACGATCCGTGGCAGGAAACGTGACAAAAAAAAGGTGGTCACACGTGGCTGAGATGATCAATATTAATGTATTTAATAGATCAGGCTTTAAGGAGAAAGAAACCAATCTCACCAGACATAATCTACAAAACGAAAACAAGAGTAGACTGTAAACAAGCCCCCCCCCTGAGCTGAGTGCGAGTCCAGAGGCTGGAGTCCGGAGAGAGGCTGCTGGTGCTGAGCACAGCTCGTTCAGCAGGGCCCGTGACCACACCCATACCAAGCCAGGTGTGCCAAGCACCCGGCACTTAGAGGAACCTCCTCCATCCGTCACACACACCACATCACCTTCATATTGGGGACTTAGTTGAGCAAAACATAGTTTTCGGATCATTTAAACCAGAATTCAGACTCGGTACCTGAGGCCACTGTTACTGTCAACACTTACAAATAAGATTCCTCAACAAACCAGCACTAAACTCCGTGAGTCCAAACTGCTCCAATAAACTGCAAATTATCGCCAAATTGTACGAGAGACCAACCAGATGATAACGATACAAACTATTGAACCAAAAAGTTATTAAACAATTAAACACTTTGGTGCAAATGCTTCTCCAATGTGCCACATTGTTTACGTTTTAAATTGCAGATGATTCGGCAACTAAATCTTCATTGTCAGGTTGAGTTCAGTCTCTAAGGTTCTCAGGTGCTTATCTAATCACAGGATGTGTACTTGTGAAGTTCAGCTAGCTGGTCTACGGCATCACAGACTCGAGATCTGATTGGCCGTCGCAACTAACTGAGGTGCGTTCACTGACAGCGGCCTGCTGTGTCGCTTCTGCTGGCCTCAGGCAGATTTCATGGCACCTGGCAACACAAGCTAGCT
This sequence comes from Nelusetta ayraudi, assembly GCF_046127955.1. Lineage (NCBI taxonomy): Eukaryota > Metazoa > Chordata > Actinopteri > Tetraodontiformes > Monacanthidae > Nelusetta > Nelusetta ayraudi. Next base: position 5,003,562 of record NW_027466134.1, read on the forward strand.
GAAACACGATTGGATAGAAACTCTACCGTAATGTACGACAATGGAAGCAACGCAACCAAGTGGATGTTATATGACGTGACAGACTATGGAGAATAACTTTATTATCCTATTTACGGGAAAATGTACTTCTCTAAGTGTGGCCAGCAAAGAAGGCCTCGCTGGCCCTGACGGCGCCCCCAACTGGTAATTATCCAGCCGATGTCATGTCTCTCTACGGACATTTTTGTCGCACACATTGTCTGCGAGGGTGCACACGTGCACGCCCCTAGCACCTGTTCCTTGCAGATTAGATGCCGCCGCTGCTGCTGCTGCTGTGTTTACCTGCCACAGTAACGGGCTTCCCTTCTGACAGGTAATTACACAAGCAGATTCCTTTCATGGCCTTGCCGCTCCGCTAAAAGGTCACCGTTTAGCTGAGTGGACACAAAACACACATACGGACACAGATAGGAATCTGGGCGCTGGCTCGCCGGGAAACAAACTGATTTCAGATTTTGGAAAGCGACCCCGGTCCAAGCAGGCCGTCGCTTATCGCCAGAGCAGGGTTTCCTTTTACCTTTAGCCCCGATCCATAGGCTGTCATTGATTCTTCAATATGTAGGGAGCACAATTGACTTCCCGGTTCAATAGCAATCTCCGCTCTGCCAGTTGGTGGTCTCATTTGATTCTTGTGATGAGATGGGTACAAAGGTGCAGTACAACAGCAGGTCTTCTGTTTGGTGCTCTGGTGCAAGTGTCCTCACGCTAGTCACTGAAGTCAGCCGTTGGTTACTATGCCTCTGTTGTTGCTAGCGCTCAGCTAACTTGGGTATATTTACTTTTGCAAGAAAATGTCAACGAACATGCTTTGTCCCTTTTTAAAAATAAAGAAATTGAAAAACTGAAATTGGCAATTGGCAATTGTGCTACTCGTGGAAACATTTTGTTACTGTCCTGTAATATCGTGGGAGCTCTTTTCATTTCTACGTCCCTCTTTTCCAAAAAACTGCAAGAATTGCCAGTGTTGCTGGGCATTTGAGTCTATAAGTAGCACACATTCATGAATGTTTTTGACATCATGAACATCAGTCATTCAATTTAGCTTGGTTACTAAAACAATATACGCATGCGGTTCTCTGCAAAGAGCTGGAATTCCCATCGCCGGTGTTATGACTCTTTCTCAAGCTGCTCTCCACGACAGGTCACGAACAAAAGCATCGGTTGTGTTTGAATAAGTGTATGATGTGAAAGTGTTGAAAGGAAACAACAATAGAGGCCGGCCTTGCTGCCTTTATGTGTCCGACTCAATCTCTCTGTAGCAGCGCTCGGCCGAGCGTCCCGATGATTCATCGCACATTCACAAGCACTTGACGTGCCGCTGCAGTTTGACTCTGTGATGCTCCGGCTGGGAGTCGCTAATACTACAACTTACCTCGGGCTGTTGCTGACCTCATTATTATGTCTATTATATCTTCTTCTTCTTCTTTTTCTTCTTCTTCTTCTTCTTCAGAATTTGGATTTAGAGCAAATTGTAAATCCTAAATTAATATTGGACCATCCTTTTTATGTTGCCCAGTCCAAAACCATGAGTGATCTTACAGCTTTTCCGCCTTCTTTACCTACGAAACAGTTTTCATTCATAGTGAGAGTAGGTTAGCGTAAGCAAAAACTTCTCTGCCGCGGGTGGCAGTTCTGAAGTCACCACCACTCTCCTCCTCCTCTCCTCTCCTCTCCTCTCCTCTCCTCTCCTCTCCTCCGCTCGAACCCTCACCCTCCTCAGGAGCGCCTGCTGATGAGTCTGCTGCCCAGGAACGTTGCCATGGAGATGAAGGAGGACTTCCTGAAGCCACCGGAGCGGATCTTCCACAAGATTTACATCCAGCGTCACGACAATGTCAGGTATACCAGGCTCTCTGAGGGGGGCGTCTGCCGTCTCCTCCGCCCATCTCGTTTTGCATTTGTCATTGAAAGATGGTCTGTAGCTGCCACTAAGAACAGGTGTGGGAAAACTACGGCCTGGGGGCCACACGCGGCCCGTTAAGCTTTTCAATCTGGTCCGCCAAACTCGAAAAAATTATATTAATAGTCAGTAAGTCATAAAATTGCAGTATTTCATCCATGTTTTATTTTATTTTTTTATTGTTTTCAGAGTGATTTCAATAAAGAGCTAAACACCCTGGTGGGGCTTCGACATGAAAGCAACATTTTGGTTATGAATTGGAGGTTGGACTCGACTGGCTTGAGGTCATGTTCAGAGTGGATTGCACTGCACAGGTTGGTTTGTCTGAACCTGAATTCTGAGCCTGAACTTCACAAAAAATATTGACGTCCGTTAGACTGGCAGACACCAAACCAATAAAACCCAATTTATCACTTTTGCCGAATTCCAAGTGAGTGTGAGGAGAATCTTTTGACCCGGCGAGTAACTGAGTCTGAAGCTCTTCCGGTCGGCTTTGAAATAATCCTTTGCTTCACAATCCTGCCTGTAGAGTTTATCCTCTCTTTTTTACCCCGGCAGCCATCTCTGTTGCTCTTGTAATAAGCAGTGTGAGAACCTGGCTGACTTTGAGCTAATTATATTCCGACGAGGCCGTGAAGAGAGCTGGAGTGCTGGAGTGTGGGAGTGAAGGGCGAGGCAGCGTGTCAACAGCACTCCCGTGGAGAGACACTCCTCCCCACTCGCTCTTCCTCCCCTCCACCCGCCGCGCTCCCACACTCAGCCGCTACTCTGCACCTCGTCTCACTACCGCTGGCTGTCGCTCCACCAAGTCACACGTCTGTGGTCATTGGGAGTAAAGAGCTAAACACCGTGGGGCTTCAAAGACACACATTTTCAGTTGACATTGAGTGTTGCCAAAGCTTGCCCATGCCTGCCGTGGACAGTTAGCCAGTTCATTGCAGGGCCACATAGAAAGACAGAGATTCCAATTGACCTCAACCTGGAGAGAACCCAGCAGATGCAGGGAGAACCTGGAGAGAACCCAGCAGACGCAGGGAAAACATGCAATGATCCTCGGAGAAAGACCAATCTCCAGTGCTGCAACACTATATAGTTCACACTCTTGTCACTGCAATGTGACGGCAAACTATATTCAGCCGTGCAGACAAAACCACCACTCCACCATTCAATGCCATCGTTTGCTCACCTGCCCTGAGCCCGTATTCTGTCTGAGAGAGTCAGTGAAGATCCATAACACCTTGTTCATAACATCTTTCCCTCTTCTCTGAGCAAATTAATCAGATGTCAAGTGCTGCTCGTCACCTTTCCCATAACCACTACAGCAGCCATTTAGATGGAGTTCAGTTATCGTTGCCTTGAAGGACACTTTGTCCTGTCAGGGTTGGAGTTCTCTTGAATCTGATGAGATGTGTGAATATTTGCAGTGAGGAATGGAATGAATTTTTGTAAAAAAAAAAATCTGTACAATGTAGTAACAGTCTGTCACTTCTCAAGCTCAAGAATGAAATATGTGTGCCTCTCTCTCCTGTCAGCATCCTGTTTGCAGACATTGTGGGCTTCACCAGTCTGGCTTCTCAGTGCACTGCTCAGGAACTGGTCAAACTGCTCAACGAACTCTTTGGGAAGTTTGATGAACTAGCAACCGTAAGTCTTTGTACCAATTCATCTGTGTGTGTGTGTGTGTGTGTGTGTGTGTGTGTGTGAATAATATTGTGGGAGTGACAGACCGAGACACGCATGCAGCCCGATTCAAAATCCTTTCATCAACGTATCTTCTTGTGAGCCACAGAAGGCGTGGAGCAATAGACTATCATAACTATGAAAAAGTGTTGTAATATGATATAATATAATATAATATAATATAATATAATATAACTGTGAATATAATTGTGAAGAAAAGGCAAATGTTCACCATCCAAAAGGGTAATGATAAAAAATTATAATTTGTGTGTGTATTTATATATACATATATATATATATATATATATATATATATATATATATATATATATATATATATATATATATATACATACTGTATATATATTATACATGCCTTTTTCCTTGATTTAAATGTTAAAGTTATATAGTATAAACCCTTTTTGCACAGCATGAGGCTGAGAAATCTCTTTCCACTAGATTTGCACATCCACACGCAGCTTTAGTACACACACACACACACACACACACACACACACACACACACACACACACACACACACACACACACACCAGTCACATGATCAATGGGATTATCCCCGTTCTGTTCTGAATCTCAGCAATCAGTTTTCTGGCCTCACATGGAGGGGAAAACGCAAGATAGGCTTCTTCAGTTCAGCTTGAATATTTGCACAGTGCTGTGTCTTAACAAATTATCTCAGTGGACCTCATGCTTCACAGATTCAAAGCATGTGGATCCTGACTGGCAAAAAAGAGGGGACAGACAGAGAACCAGGAGAAGAGAGTGCAGAGTGACAGTGAGGACTAATAGTCGCAGCGTCAGGTGTTATTGCAGATGGTGCGTTTTAGTAATAATTGTGTCAGCGGGTGTCAAGCAGCCCATAGTGACCTTTGTCACATGTCCAGCTCCAGGGGGAGCAAAACAAAAGACCTGGCTGCTCCATCAGAGGTGATGCTGCTGATGGAGCAGCCTCAGATTATTGGTTTTCCAGATTGAAGTAGGCTTGGATGTCCAGTGGATCCGTAACCCGGTAATTTGGGTTCTGCGCCTTCTTCCAGATGTTTCTCCCTGATTCTGGTATTTTCCACTTGGCTGGTTGGATGGTTGGTTAGGTGGAGACTGATATGGAACTGACTGTCACTTGATGTTGAAGATCAGGGCTGTGGATAACTTGGCCAAGGCAATGAGGATGAAAGGGCGCCGTCATCAGCATATTGAAGCTCAATGAGGTGGAGGAGCCGCTGAGGTTGAAGAGCATGTGCAGGACTGGAATCCTACGAGGCGGAATTAGCAAGCATTTACATTATTTTCACATAACACTGCTCTCAGTAAAAAAACAAATACAATGAAAATGTAAAATAATTAAATTTCCATTGTCCAGTGGTGCGACTAAAGGTCTATAGAAGAGCAATGCTTTCAGTGAAGGTGAGGGTTGACCACTCTAGCTCATGGTCCTCTACCAGAGGAGAAGTTGACTCTGGTTGAGTGATGGAGGTGATGGATTTCAAGATTTCAAGATTTGTGAATAGTTGGCTGTCAAGAGGTTTGGGCTCCTGAGAAGCCTCATTATTGTGTTGAAAAAAAGTTTTGTTGTGTTGTTTTTTTTCCTCTTTCAGTAAAAGGTTTTATCCTCCCTGACTGCATTTTCATATATTTTAAGACACGTCGAGAGTCAAGAAATATTTTTTTTTAATTCCCAAGTGTTGTGATTGGAGCTGGTTTTCCTGGGGAAAAAAAAGTAGTTTTTTTTTAATTATTATTATTTTTTTTACAGTGGCTATGAATCAAGTGTTGTACACAATAAGCCTGAAATACTACTGAGGTTTTAATCTGATACGGAGGATCCTGAAAACATTTTAGATTGCAGCGTCTTTCACTCCCGCTCCCTCTCCTGAGCTGCCAGTGAACTACAGTGGCCTGCGGACCCAAACTGGATACCTCGTCCACCTTCTTCTTCGTTGGTTTACTTGAGGATGCCAGCAGTCACCCTGTTTAGGAAATTCTCTGTCAGGCAGCTGGATTGTCCACACCAGGCTTCTGTAGAAATATAACTGGGAGCAATATTCTTGCTCTATGTATAAGAACCATTCAAAGGGTAGGAAAACTGTCCACTTCATTAATGTATTTATCGGCAGCACATCACACTTTTACCAATATAAAAATCCCAAATCAAGCCAAATATGACACACTTGACCTTCAACGAGGTCTGACTTACCTTCACACAGGCACTGCTAATGTAAAGACTGAGAGCAGATTGAAGATCCACTTCTTCATGCAGACAAACTGCAGTTTCCTCCAAAAGAGCACGCGGATGCCTCTCCTCCCAAGACACGCGCTCACCGTCACTTCATCATTTCTCACTCATTTATCCTCCCTCTCCTTTGCTCACCAACATACACACACACACACACACACACACACACACACACACACACACACACACACACACACACACACACAGTTTCTCTTGCTATAGTACCGGGATAATCATCCACGTTGTGAATTCTCATATCCTCCCACGCCAGAATCTTTCCGCTCCCGTGAGCAGAACAGCAGCGCGGCTCCGTCTCCTCTCTTCTCATCTCCGCCTCTTACCCTGCAGTTGTCATGATCCCTTGTGTACACGTGCGTGTTGTGTTGTGTGCGCACATGTGTGTGTGTGTGTGTGTGTGTTTGTCACTCAAAGGTAGCCCGCAGGCGAAGCTTTGTAGGGTCCACCATTACAGTTTTCTGACGACTGCGAGTGATACGGTGCCAAATGGAAACCCTTTGCACACAGACGCACCAAAGAAGCTGCACCGTGTCAGCACGCAACCCAGCTGTTGTTTGTGTCTTCAGAAAGGTGTGTGTGTGTGTGTGTGTGTGTGTGTTCCTGTGGTGTGGTGTGTGTGTGTAGGTCTGATTAGCGCAAAGTTTTGTGCACGGTGCCCGCTGTGACAAATAGCTGGTCTGTCTGGGAACGTGTGGGCGGGATTCTACTTCAAGAGCATATCGGAGCAATTAGAGTTGGCCTCATCTCTCCAACACACACACACGGCACTGCCAGAACACACATCCATCAGCTTTACAAGAGCAAGAATGGTAATACATCCGTCAGTAGCTGAAACAGAAGTAGGAAAAGTGAAAGAAAGCTGAAGATTTTCAACGTTCAGACAAAAAAAAAAAAAAGCTTCAGTTGATGGATGCACAAACGGTCCACTTCCTGATTCTGATTCAGCTCCACAAAGAATCTCAGTCATCCTTTGTTTTTCCAAGAGAAACCGATCCCTCACGTTTGGCCTTTTTTGGCGGAGGAAAAGCATTAAATGTAGAGGGCCGGATTCACAGGGAAAGGAGAGCGGCGGTAAATGATGCCGTTTGCTGTTGACGGTGCTGCGCCTGCAAACGCCACACACACAACAACACATTCAGAAATACGCCACCTTCAGGAGTCAGAGCGTCACTGCGGCCCAGCAACTCGGCTGCAGTTTGCTCACCAATACTGGGCACCGCATACTGAATTACTGGGATATATATATATATATATATATACATATATATATATATATATGTATGTATATATATATATACATACATACATACATACACTTTATATAAAGAAATCTCAAAGTGCTACAAGAAGCATAAAACCTAATATAGACTGAGAACAAAGAGGCATAAAAGATGTAAAACCTGCTGTAAGACATCGTTATAAAAAAAAAACACACACACAACCCGAGCAATGAGACATAAAAAGACATAAAACCTAATGTAAAGCATATTTAGTAAAAAAAACAACAACAACAAAAACAACACAACCAGGTCAATGAGACATATTAAAAAATAAATAAATACATTTTAAAAAGCCAAGGAAAGGCCTTTGTGAAAACGAAAGTCTTTAGGCCACTTTAGGCCATAATAATGACACCTGAAAAAAATTCAAATAAATGTCTCGACTGTTGTCAAGTCTTAAAATATATGAGAATGAATGAGACACTGGACCAGCCTGTTTCAATTGCAGCACATCTCTCACATTGTTGTGTTTGCTGGTGTCAGAGTTGGACTGACATGCATGTGTGTGTGTGTCCAGGAGAACCACTGCAGGAGGATCAAGATCCTGGGGGACTGTTACTACTGTGTGTCAGGACTGACCCAGCCCAAGGCAGACCATGCCCACTGCTGTGTGGAAATGGGACTGGACATGATTGACACCATCGCGTAAGTCACACTCAGACACAAACAACCTCACAAAATAATCCAAATTTCAGAAATGACAAGTGATAAAACAATTCATATACAAAAGAGAGTTGCATGGATGGAGTGTGTTGGTGAGCCTCCTCACAGCAGAGAAAACTGCATCCTGGGACATGTAGAAGACATGTTGCTTCAATGTCTATAGAATTACAACAAAACATCCGTATTTTATCTGAAGTCCCTGTCAGCAAACCATCAGATTGATCTCCCCCTGCGTCTGTGACGGTTGTGTCGTGTCCTCTGCTGGTTGCAGCTCCGTGGTGGAGGCGACGGAGGTGGACCTGAACATGCGTGTGGGCCTGCACACAGGACGGGTGCTGTGCGGCGTCCTGGGCCTCAGGAAGTGGCAGTACGACGTCTGGTCCAACGATGTCACGCTGGCAAACGTGATGGAGGCCGGAGGGCTGCCTGGGTCAGTGCTGACCCACACCCTGGCCCATCCATGTTCTTTTACTGCTGTGTATTGGGACAATAACAGATAGACGGAGTGATTGACAAACAGCAACAGTGAAATTAGCATCATGACTCTCATGCTGTGTATCAAATCAGGCTCTGCATCCTTGAAGTACGCATTTTGAAAGGAAGTTGTGTCATAGCACTGCGCAAAGGCTCCTCCCAATTCCCAAAAGTCCTCAGGACGCTCCAAATGTATCCCATGATGCTTTGCGTGCTGCTGCAAAGCATCATGGGATCCTGGGAAGTCAGCTGAAATTAGCGCCATCTACTGGCAAAGACACTTCATATAAATTTAAGTTTTGAAATTTCACATACAATGTTCAGTTTTAACATCGGGTGTTTATTTATTTGAACATCCAACGCCATCGTTAGCTGGCGAACCAATGGTTAGCTTGATGCTATGAAAATGTCACTTCCGGGGTTGGCCAGCAGGAGGGAACGGCGGTGACACAACCAGGAAACACGCCGAAGGCTAGACCGTCCCGTGTGGTTACCGGGGAGGCGGGGTTTGGTCCGTCCTTCTAGGCCGGGTCCTCTGAGGACGCTTCCTTCAGACGGAGGATGCTCTGTTCGAAGGGTGCAGACCCTGAATTGAGACACAGCACCAGTGTCAGATTTTCTGCATTGCTTTCTGCCCGTCCGTCTTCAGCAAGGTGCACATCACGAGAACCACCCTGGAGTGCTTGAACGGGGACTACGAGGTGGAGCCAGGCTTCGGCCACCAGAGGCACAGCTTCCTCCAGAAGCATCACATTGAGACCTTCTTCATCGTGCCCTCACACCGACGCAAGGTGCGTCTGTCTGAGCCCCCCAGCAGCAGGAGCTGTCGCTCCGTCTGTGTGTGGTGACGACGGGCTTGACGGAGTCCATGTGGAGAGTCAGAAGCCTTTAGGAGACAGTAATGCAACATAGGCGTACAGCACATGCAATAGAAGTTGAGGCGCTACTCCTGCTTGGTGTTTGAAGAAAATTAAAATAGAATTTAATGAGATGGGAAATAAGTATATTTGAAATAGATTAAAAAAAAAATAGTGACAAGATGTTTTCAGAGTTGCTGTTCAACATCTGCTGTACATGCAACACACTGTTCAATGTCACTGTTGCATAAACACACAAATGCATGCATGTAAAAATGAAAAATATATTGTCAGTGTTGCAAAATTACAGTGCAGCCTCCTCTAACGCTGCTTAGTCTTAGATTTATTTTCATGTTTTTTCCTTAAAAACGCAGTTTGAAAATGAAAAGCTGGTCACAAGAACACCATTTTCTTTCTGCCGAAGTTCAGTTTTTTTAGGTACTGACACGAGTACAAAGAAGAAAAAGACGGTGGAAATTTTAACCAGGGCTCTTGTGAAGGTGACGCAGGTCAGGTGTTTCCTGCATCCTCTGCAACCTCAGCGCTGCATCTCTCCTCCTTGTCTTTCCAGATCTTTCCGGGTCTCATTCTGTCCGACATCAAGCCGGCCAAGAGGATGAAGTTCAAGACCGTGTGCTACCTGCTGGTGCAGCTCATGCACTGTCGCAAGATGTTCAAAGCCGAGATCCCCTTTTCCAACGTCATGACCTGCGAGGATGACGACAAGGTGTGTGTGTGTGTGTGAACGACCGATGGTGCCGCTTCAAAGAAAGCGGTTGCGACAACTGTGTTTGTGTAACGAGGAAAGAAGAAAAAAAAAAAATCCCTCCCTCGCTGCGTCTGTGAGCCCGTTCGTGACGGCTTGAAATCCCGCATGGATAAATAATCTCTTTTTCACTCGCGCAGGCACGCACGCACGCACACACACACACACACACACACACACACACACACGCACACACACACACACACACACACACACCCAGTAATCTGGATTTCTAGATTTGCGGCATAAGTCCTGCAGTTCAGTGCACGGCAGCGACTTGTTGAAAAGTGAGCCCTGTGGAAACGGATATTATGAGCAACTTGTCACAGAAATGCACTCCTCATAATCTCCCGAAAGTCTGGGATAAAATGTGCAGTTAGTTTGTGCGGTGCGTTCATCATGTATGTTTCACCGTATTCCACGCAGCGCTTCCTATGTCTCCTGATGTTTTTTTTTTGAGATTAAGCCGGGATGAAAGCCACGATGTGTCGAGTCGGTTACAGTGTCGGCCGCAGTGCTGCGGCTCGCTGCTGCAGTGCTACTGCTGTGTGGTCTGTGGCTGTGTGACCGCTGGTGCCGTGCAAGCTGCCATGTTGTTGTTGTACGTTGCCTGTTGCCCGTGGGCCGTCCGGGCTGTTTGTACCCAGTGAAAAGCTTGACTGCGACTGCTTGTTCTCACATCAGAGAGTCGCGTTGGACACAGTGGCTGCGTTTCCATCACCCTTAGAATTGCGCAAAACCTAAATATGGCAATAAAAAACTTGAAAGAAATTGGAAAAAACCTTGAGAACAATTTAGTGACAAGAAGTCACTAAATGACGTCATCGTCTAATTTGCATAATTGACAATTTGCACTTGATCGCAACGTAATGACACCAGGAAAAGTCGCTAGATTTGTCGCTAGTCGCTTTTGACAAAAACAAAAAAGTCGCTACGGGGAGAATAGCGACTTTTTGGGGGGGAGAAAGTCGCCAAGTTGGCAACACTGCTCTGCATCAGCTTTGTCTGTTTCAACAGAGACATTTTGGGGCAATTAGGGCAGCCAATAGGAGACGTTCTGAGGCAATGAGGGCAGCCAATAGGAGACGTTCTGGGGCAATGAGGGTAGCCAATAGGAGACGTTCTGAGGCAAAAAAAAACAGTTTGCGGGCCTGATCCGGCCCACGGGCCGTATGTTTGACACCCCTGCTTGAGAGGGTGCAGCAGCCTCTCAAGGTGACACCTGTAGGGTGGAAGACTCTCATTCCCCGACGACATCTTCACAAACCTAGAAAACCGGTCGACCAATCAGACGGGCCGGGGCCTCTGCACAGATTGACTGTTGTCTTTTCCCCTCCCGGTGGCTCAGAGGAGAGCCCTGCGGACGGCGTCGGAGAAGCTGAGGAGCCGGACATCCTTCTCAGCCACGGCCGTGCAGCACTCACCAGCCACCAGGGTCAACCGGTACATCGGAAGGCTGATCGAGGCACGGCAAACTGAGTCCGAGACAACAGACCTCAACTACTTCACCCTGTTTTACAGAAACAGAGAGCGGGAGTGCAAGGTGAGAGTGGCAGCAGCAGCAGAAGGCAGGGCAGGCAGTTCACAGTCGGTTGTGTACATGTATACATTAAGCGTCGACTTTCCTCACTGCGCCTGATTCCCACTGTGAATCTGCTCTCCCTTCTTCTCACGTTCTCCCTCCCCGTCTCCCTCTGTCGCACGCTCTTGTTCTATGATGTGTGTGTGTGTGTGTGTGTGTGTGTGTGTGTGTGTGTGTGTGTGTGGGAGAGGGGGTGGGAATGAAGATAATGATTTGGGAAAGTCTGATAGCTACACGTGATATCATTCTGCACTGTGTGCGTGGGCAGAGTCTCAAAGGAGGCTGAGAACAGGGACCGGCGTGTGCACGCAGCGCCGAGCACGCCGAGCCACGTTTATGACAGTGAAGGGTTTTTTTTCTGTGCGTGTGTAAATCTAAACATCCAAAATAAAGCAGAAGAGGGGGGGGGGGGAATGTCCATGAAAACCAGTGAGGTTTGTTGAATTTCCAGGAGTTTTTCCAACGGAAGTCAGAATTCAGAGATGATTTCTTTTCTTTCCTCCCAGTACAACCAGTCGGACGACGACCACTTCACCAGTGCAGTGGTGCTGTCCCTGATCCTGGCTGTGCTCTTTGGCTTTATCTATCTGCTGATGATTCCACAGTATGTGTGCGCGCTTGTATGATCTGATTGGATTGATCCGGCGCGAGGCTCCTCTCATCCTGCCGCGTTCTCTTGACTTCTCAGGGGAGTGATTGTGTTGCTGCTGCTCGTGCTGTGCGTGTGTTTCCACGTGGCCTGTGTCATGTACCTGCACCTGACCAGCATCCAGGTAGGGCTCGTGACCTTGACTCTCAATGTCAGTTCCACACCTCCACACGACTCTTAGTGAAGAACTCTGACGTTTGTTTTTCACGCTGGTAACAAGAAAGCAGAAGCTATAGTTGCTAACAAACAAACAAACAAACAAACAAACAAACAAACACAATTAGTGAAGGAGAAGCAAATTCAGCCATGTCAAGAATTAGACACAAGCCTTGCATGCGCCATGTCAAACAATGTGACTCCGAGTTCTTTTCCTAACACTGTCACTACAAAATACACTGCTCGATGCTAGGGCTAGCCTGGTTGCTAGCCTGATAAGTTAGCAGCCTAATCAGTGAAAACTTCTGTTAACCTAAATGCTCTGCCTGGTCTATTGAACTGAATTACCAGACGGAAGATCTGCTCATACTGACCTGCTGTTTGCATACACGCTTTTCCCTGTAAAGTTGCAAAACAATATTTAAAAATAGTTTACGTCGTTTTTTTGTAATTAATGCTAGCATCAATGTTTTCATTGATGTTCTTTTTTTCCCATTCTTAGTGTAAAATACATTTGTACTTGCACTGTTGTTTATATTTGACAGTCAGATTAAATGACCATCATGATCCTTTGCTGTAATATGGTGTCCACACCCCTTGTGTGAATCAACGTGGTGTCAAACTACGTAGAAGTATCATCATGTGCTTTTCAAGCCCCCCTCCAACAGACCTGCATTTAATGAGCTTTGCCCCAGAATTAAACTCATTGCCTCTCTTCCTGTGGCTAATGTTGCGTTTGAAATGCTATTGAGGTGTATTGAACAATTCGCCAAGTTCCGTGCCTTTGGTTTTTAGTGCCAACCGGGCTGCCTCACCATCCAGATTCGAACTGTGCTCTGCATCTTCCTGGTCCTCATAACCTACTCTGTCACGCAGGCGTGTGTGGTGAGTGTCGCTGGAACCATTGCACACTGTCACACACAGTCAAATCAAACAAAATGTCAATCAAACAACAATAGAGTGGCGTCACACTGAAACCACAACATGTCGTAGATAACTGGGACACATTTAAAAAAAAGAAACAAGGCGGAAAAAATAAAAATAAAATATTGGAAGGGTATAAAATGAAAAAACAAACAAACAAGATATTTACATCTTGTGAACAGAATAATTAATAGCATAACAGTAGAAAACCTACAGAGCTGTATTTTTTTGTTTTTTTGTAGTATTTTTACTCCAAATTAAGGACAGTGATGATCGACCTTGGTTTCGTATACTGTAACATTTTAAAAGTCTTTATTTATTTATTTTTTTTATTTTGAAATTCCATTTGCCCCTTCCGCTCCGCAGGTGATGTGCGTTCCCTGGGGGAACTTTGGCTCCAACGTCAGCAGCTCCTTGGAAGACGTGGCAGTCGATGGGAACAACACAGGAGTTCCCAGCGCTTGCCCCAACATGGCGTACGCCTTGCTGTCGTGCGTGGCGGGCACCCTCACGCTGGTACCTTATCTCCACGTGTCCTCGTTCCCCAAGACCATCCTGCTTCTTCTGCTGTCGGTCACCTACACCGTCATCATGGAAACCAGCGGCTATCGACAAGCTGTGAGGTGAGACGGAGCTGCTCGACACTCGTCATCCCCTACATGCTGTTGTTTGCTTTGTCTGCTGTTGCAGTCCAGACCGAATCAACCGAGACCAAGACATGATCAAGACTAGAGAGTATCTTTTTTCTTTCTTTCTTTTTTCTTTTTTTCTTTTATTCTTTTTCTTTCTTTTTTTCTTTCTTTTTTCTTTTTATTCTTTTTCCTTTTTTTCTCTTTTTTCTTCTTTCTTTTTTCACCTTTTTTTCTTTTTTATTTCTTTATTATTTTTTTTTCTTTTTCTTTCCTAAAAAAAGAAAAAAAAGAAAAAAGACTGGAGAGTCTCGAGATCCAGATGAAACCAAGACCACTCTCCAGTACTGCAACACAAGTTACTTTTGTTCATTTGTCTGTAGGCAAACATTCTATTGACAGTCACGAGAAAGTGAACAATGACTTTAAAACAGGCACCGTCTGCTGTTTTGTGCTTGTGTGTTTTTTCCAGCGGAGGCTTCCTACACATGCGGAGTTACGATCCTGTCCTGGCTGTCCTGCTGTTTTGTGGAGCTCTCGCTCTTCATTCAAGGCAGCTGGACCTCAAGCTGCGGCTGGACTACCTGTGGGCTACTCAGGTATTCTGTTCCCTCTTAAATACATCAACCCTGCCAATCCCCTCTCATATAATCTCCACCTTTGTAAACTGGATGAGTCACTAATCACAGATCAATCAATCACATTTATTTTTTATTTTATAATTTGACCATTAGGAAATTTGCCTAAAAGCTCCACAGAACCTACAATAATATTTATTCAAATTAAGCATTCAGAAATGTTGCATCATCCATTTTGTGAATTATTTGAGTCTCCACTGTAACTAGTTGATCTACCTTGTTGGGTTTAATCGACAAATATAACTTGGAATCGTCTGCATAGCGGTTGAGACTAATGCTGGGCTTTCTAATGATATTACCAAGCGGTAACATGTAAATTTTAAAGGGAATTGGACCAAGAACAGACCCTTGAGGGTCTCCATAACCAACTCTTGTATGTTCTGACTGGTAATTATGGACATGAACCAATGAAACCATGACACCAATGTAAGGCTTCATCTTTGATGCCAATAACATCCTGTGGTCTTCTCAGAAGAACGGTGCCATCAACTATCAAATGCAGCCGTGAGATCCAGAAGAACTAAGACAGATAGAAGACCACTGTGTGATGGCCATCAGGAGACTATCACCCACCTTTAGCTGTGCAGCCTCAGTGCTGTGATCATTCCTAAAAACCTGACTGAAACACATCAGATCGGTCGTTGTCACTGAGCTGCCTGGCAACGATTTCCTCTAAAGTCTTAAGACAGAAACAGAGTGTTGGAGATTGGCCTATAATTAGAGAAGACGCTTGTATTGGGTTTTAATTACGGTGAAGGATTGCGGAACATTATAATAGTAATAAAACCATTAATAATGAACGGTGTTACCTCCTTGAAAGATTTAGTTGGAATTGGGTCCAACTGACAGGCGGTGGACTCTGCAGAGGAGATGACAGAGTTCATTTCAGAGAGTCCAGTTTGCTCAGACTCTCCAGATCTGCAGGTGTAAGGAATCCCAGTGGATTAGATCCAGAATATAATCTCAAATGTTGTAGATCAGGTGAGGGGGTGGGGGGTGGGGGTGCAAACTTTTTGACTGGTGGAGCCACAGTGGGTTCTAAAATTAGACTGAGGGGGCCGGAGCAGCAGCAGATGGATGGAGTGTTTTGGTGAGCCACCAAATAGGAGGAAACAATACATTAATTAATTCATTAATTAATTCATTCATTCATTCATTCATTCATCTTCTAAACCCACTCATTCCTATTCAGGGTCCCAGGGCTCGGCTGGAGCCTCTCCCAACTGTCTTAGGGCGAAGGCAGGGTGACACCCTGGACAAGTCGCCAGTTCATCGCAGGGCCACATAGAGGAAACAATATATGATGGTGTATGGAGAAAGCATGTTGCTTTAATGTCAGCGTCAGTGTCTATGAAGCCCCAGCAGGGTGTTTAGCTCTTTATTGAAGTGACTCTTAAAGCACTGAAAAATGGATGAAATACAGCTATTCTATGACTTACTGACTATTAATATCATTTCTTGAAGTTCGTCGGGCCACATGTGGCACCCAAATTGCACAAAGCTGCTCTCTAGCGCCCCCTGCAAACACAAAAAAACACTGAACCCGAGTGAATGAATTGAATCAGAAGTAAGAAGTTATTCTTACTGGAACAAACTTTTATTGTAAGTGTGTGTTTAAGCAATTTAAATCATATTCTATAAGCAGAGTCTTTGGTATTATATGACGTATTGTTATTTATAGTGTTTCACCCTTTAGTGCTTCTGCATTTGCATCTCAATGAATTGACTTTCTATTTTTAGGCTGCGGTGATCTTTTTTTTTTTTTTTTTGAAACGTTATCTCCCTCTAGTGATAACGACCAGCAATTACAGGCTCCGTCCGAGTTTGGAACCATCGGGACGTCTCCACGTGCGATCATGACGGTGACGCTGCTGAACCATCACTTCTGACCTGTGTGACTCCTTTCCAGGCAGAAGAGGAGAGAGGTGACATGGAGAAGGTGAAGTTGGACAACAAGAGAATCCTCTTCAACCTGCTCCCGGCTCACGTGGCTCAGCACTTCCTGATGTCCAACCCCAGGAACATGGTGAGCGTGTGCAGACAGAGGAGAGGAAAGTCAGTGCTTTGTCCCCAAGGTGGGAGTCACGCTTTAATAACGGGGACGCCTAAGCTCCAGGCTTTGGGACGGTTTGACAGCAATGAGTTCAAACTTTAGGATTTTGACCTTGCGACCGGCTGTTGTTGCGCAGTGAAAACACAAAGCAGAGACGAGGAACTTTTATTTTTCATGGCCATCAAATCACATCAGTGGATCTGATGTCGTTGTCAGTCGCTCTCAATATTTCTTTATATCATGGCATTAATGCGAGAAACCCAAGACCCTTCAGAGGGTCACGTGACCTGTTGGCATAGAGCAGTGTTTCTCAACTAGTGGCTTGTGACCCAAAAGCGGGTCTCGGACCTATTATGACTGGGTCGCGGCTTTTGAAAATTAAAATTAAAATTCATATATTTATCGAGAAAATGTTCATTTATTTTTCAGCATCAATTCGATTCTATTCACTAATTTCAATCGTTTTATTGACTGGACATGATACAAAGTGGTGCTGATGTTTAACACAGGGCTGGTTGTTAAATAGAGTCATTTATCTTTTTGTCATGTACTACGATTTATGAATATGAATGAAAAAGTCATGCTGAGCTTATCATTCATCCATCAGTGGGTTAGGCTTCCAGACAGAGCAGTGGGGGGGGGGGGGGGGGGGGCAGGAAGTCAGGAACTTTGTTTCTGGCGTGGAGGTGACCTCTTCTGTACAGCAAGGCTTCCTCTGTTTCCTCTGGGCTAAAGTTCAAGCCTGCACTGTAGTCACAGTGCAGGCTGCAGTGGGACTCGACTCGGCTGCATTCAAAGATTCAGACTTGGATAAAATATCAATAACTATTTGTACATACAAAAATGTGAATAAAAAACACATAGTTTGAAAAAGGAGTAATAATGAATTTCCGACCCCTTTTAACTATTCTTCAGAATATTGCTACACAGATATCTATAGAAACACATGTTACATAAACACCCATATAAACATATAACATACATACATTACATAAAAAATATATATGTATATATTCATTCATTCATTTTCCATACCCGCTTAGTCCCGAGCTCAGGGTCATGGGGCTCTGCTGGAGCCTCTCCCAGCTGTCATAGGGCGAAGGCAGGGGACACCCTGGACAAGTCGCCAGTTCATCGCAGGGCCACATAGAGACAAAGACTCACATGCACACCTACAGACAATTTAGAGTGTTCAGTTGACCTCACATGCATGTTTATGGAGTGTGGGAGGAAGCCGGAGAACCCGGAGAGAACCCAGCAGACACAGGGAGAACATGCAAACTCCACACAGAAAGGTCCCAGGTCCGGAATCGGCAGCACTAACCACTGCGCCACCGTGTCGCTATATGTGTATATATATATATATATATATACATATATATATACATATGTATATATACGTATGTATATATATGTATATATATATATATATATGTATACATATATATATATATATACATATATATATATATATATATATATGTATACATACATATATGTATATATATATATATATACATATATATACATACGTATATATACATATGTATATGTATATGTATGTATATGTATATATATATAGAAAACATATTACTATAAAAATAAAACTATACGACAGACATATTCTTATAAATATAAATAACACAATATTGTAGTTGGTTCTGCTGTGGTTGTTTATGATTCCGGGAGTGGCTCCAGGTGGTTTTAGGTAGTTTTAGGTGGTTCTATGGTGGTTCTGTGGTGGTTCTGAGGTGGTTCTAGGCCAGGCATGAGCAAACTACCAAACTGCAAACTATATATTTTTTCCTCCTATGAGGTGGCTCACCAAAACACTGCATCCATCTGCTGCTGCTCCGGCCTCTCTGTCACATCTTTCAACCCATTGTGGCTCCGCCAGTCCAAAAGTTTCCCCCACCTGCTCTCCAACATTTGTGGAATTGGATTGTGGAATCTAACCACTGGGATTCCCTCCGCCTGCAGGATCTCTACTACCAGTCCTACTCTCAGGTCGGCGTGCTCTTTGCATCCATCGCCAACTTCAACGACTTCTACATCGAGCTGGACGGAAACAACATGGGTGTCGAGTGTCTGCGGCTGCTCAACGAGATCATCGCCGACTTTGATGAGGTGCGTTGCTTTTACACGTTTGACCATTGTGACTTAAAGTGAGAATCGCAGCTGCTGCTATTGTGATCACTTCCCTCTGATTCCACCCCCCCAGTTGATGGACAAAGAGTGCTACAGGGACATTGAGAAGATCAAGACTATTGGCAGTACATACATGGCTGCAGTAGGACTGGTTCCCACAGCTGCCTCCAAGGTGCAAATGTACTTGCTATATTTAGACTTTCACTTGTGTGCTTGCGAGGTATTAGCGGCTTTCAAAACTGTTCGGAATGCACTTCTAAAGAGGTCTGGCAATTCCAGTGCTGCTGTTCTCCCGGAATTTGACGTTTTAAAAACGGGCGTCACGTTTCGGTCCACCGATCCTCAGTGGGTCAGCATATTCCACATTCACAACGTTCCTGTAATCTCACAACAAAGGAAGCCCTTTTTCACGCTTTCTGCTAAGACTCTGACGTAAACTCAACAGTTACAGTGGCTGCGTTTCCATTAAGTTTTTTTTTTTTTTTTTGCAGAATAAAAGCGATATTTCCAAAATTTCAACAAACTACATGTCAATTCTCATCCATTCTCGTCCTGCGTGACCTTTGCAATATTCCTCTATATAGATACGTCAAAACCTTTTCGCCGTATTTGAGAGGTTTTTCCAATTTGAGCTGTTTCCATCACCAGGTTTTTATCGCGATATTTAGGTTTTTTGCGCAATTCTAGGAGTCGTGGAAACGCAGCTAGCGGCGGCTTTAAATCAGGTCAAAACCTGTTGCATAGTTTTGAAACCGGCAATCCGTCATTTTTTTTTTTTTCTATATTTGATTGTTTTCTGTTGATTTACAGGCTAAGAAATCCATCACTTCCCATCTGTGCACCGTGTCAGACTTTGCCGTTGAAATGTTTGACGTCCTCGATGCCATCAACTACCAGTCGTACAATGACTTTGTCCTGAGAGTGGGTGAGTGGAAAGACGTAGCACAAACACACGCGGGTCTAAATAAACAGTGGGGAGTGTGGGGTGGGGAAGTCGGGGGTTGAGTTTGACCTATTGCACTGGACGCCATTCACACACAGTGCCGGTAAGTTTGTAGGGAAGTGCATCACAGAAAGTGTTGCGTTACCTCCAGGAAGCTCGTCACAGCGAGACCTGAAGTTCTGAGTTCCATTGTTTTGGGTATCCTGTGGAGAGGCTGCTCCACGAATCCTTGTTTAATTCCAGTGTAGCCTGGGGTATACAGTGCCATCCTGTCTCAAATCTGGGAGGCTCCATGTGTTTTTGTTCTTGGCTCAACCCTTCTTTTTTTTTTTAAAAAAAAATGCTACTTTTGGGAAGTCGTGTAACACAGCACAGAGCTTTGGAACAACAAGTGCAGCCTGGTCCTCACCTCATGTTTCTGAAGACCTGAAAATCAATGGAGAAGTCTGCACTAAAACAGTCAATATATTCAAATGCAGGTACTACCCAGAAAATTGAGCATATCAAGTAAAAGTGGTTTTATTTTGGCAATTTAACATAAAAGATGAAAGCAACAAATTTTATTGAGCCATTCCACGCAAACTGACATCTCAAGGAGTTCCTTGTTGTAACTTTGCTGATTAAGATTTTCATAAAGATTTGACTTTATGTAATATTCTAATTTTCTGAATGTTTGAATTTGAGTTTTTTTTTAAGCTGCAAGACCTGATCAGCAAAATCCAAAGAAGTAAAAACTTCAAATATATTGATTTGCATATTATTATTTTATATAATATGTCACATTCACCTTTTAAGTTGAATTGCAGAAATACTACAACCTTTTCAGGATATTCTAATTCTCTGGGTCGCACCTGTATTAATATAATGGAGTTAGATCAGTTTGTCAAAAGTAATAAAGTTATTGCAGCAGATGTGTCACACAGGTCATCCAGCTGCGTATCCTTTGTTCCTGCTGACTTTTCACACACATTTCCTGTAACCTACTTAGTGCACTCACTGTTAGCATGACCACAACTGGCTTGCTTATGTAATGGCATGTAGTGTTTAGACCTTTCAGCAGGAGTCCATTTCTTGACTGAAGACGACAGTGCCGATGATAAGCTAATTCCTAATGTGATACATTTTCTAAATAATAATCTCACCTGCAGACTTTCTGTTTTATTGTTATTTTTTTAAAATGGTCAAATGGAGCAGCTGTGGCTCAGTTGATAGAGTGGCTGCGAATCGATGGTGGAAGTTTCGTCGGTGCAAATCCCGCCTCCAACTGTCCACATGTCTGAAGTGTCCTTGGGCAAGACACTGCACCCCCGTCGTGGCAGCAGCCACCCACGGGTGTGTGTGAGTGTGTGTGAAGGGGTGAATGAGAGGCCATTGTGCAGAACATTCACAAGTTATTTTTTTAAAAACTGTGAGCATTTTCATTTGTTATTCATATTAATTAATCGGTAATGTACATTTGTCTGTCTTTCAGAGTTACATCCGAGCTGAGGTGTGAAATGTTGTGGGTCTGTCTAGAACAGATTTGTAAATGATCGTTGGCTGAATGCAATTAGATGACACCCGCCTGTCATATTAGTGCAGGAAGGAGCGTATTAGTAAGAACAAAACCATGTGGTTTGCATTCCCTGCAGATGCAACTTTTCTCTATGTTAAAGACCCTCGAACCCCCCGGGGAGGAAAAACCCTGACAGGAAAAAAACGAATGTACAGATTACAACAGCAAGATAGAGATGAATAGTGCAAATGATAATCCCATCGATAAATGAAACATCAAGTCAACCAGATTAGGTTATTTATCGACTATTTTGTGAAAGCGATAAAAGAAAATTCACTGTTAACCATCAGAGGGAGTTTCTTATGCATGCAGACTAGGGTTAGGGATTAGTCTTATGATTGAGTGAGGCTTTAGGGCAGCGTTATGGATTTGGGGACACGGTGCTATGAACATGCCAATGTAATTTCCAGGTATCAACGTGGGACCAGTGGTGGCAGGAGTGATCGGAGCCAGAAGACCTCAGTATGACATCTGGGGGAACACAGTGAATGTAGCCAGTCGGATGGACAGCACCGGAGTGCAGGGGAAGATCCAGGTAGGTGGCGCTGCAGCCCTCTTTACTTTGATCCGAACCCCACAGAAAGAGGAGGTGCACAGACGGACAGGAATCCAAGCGCTTGGAAATGTTTTTGTTCAATCAAACTCACCTGGTGCAGGGTTTCTATTGAAGCCAAGGCAAGGTAGCTTTGTTTATACAGCGCATTTCGTACACAAGGCAACCAAACCAACGAAGAAAAAGGATGTATTCAGGTTTGTGCTCAAAGGCCATCGTAGTTCACTGTCAAGCTCGGGAGAGGGAGGGTACGGAGTCCCTAAGGGCGCTGCAATCTGAAATGCAACCACCAGATGCTGCTGTTTCTTCTTACAAATCTACAAAATTTACACACTTGAGCTTCAAATGGTTTTCTGAGAGGAGTGATTTTTTTGAGTGTGTGATTCTCCTCCAGGTGACAGAGGACGTCCACCGGCTCATTGCCGACCACTACCAGTTCACCTGCCGGGGCCAGGTGAGTGTGAAGGGCAAAGGGCAGATGTTGACGTACTTCCTGGAGGGTCGCAGCGCGCAGGTTGCCAGGTCCTCTCAGAGTCAGGCAGCGGCCGAGCGGCCGTCCAGCGCCTTCGTCCACGGCAGCGTGTGCACCAGGCTGAGCCCGGCACCCTCCGTCACCACCTTCTCCACCATCAGGAACCCCAGCCCGAGTGTGGCCAAGGCCGGCGCCTCCACCAGCACCTCCTCCTCCAGGTACCTGCCCTCCGTCCCCACCGCCATGGTCTGACAGCAGCAGCGCATGGAGGGGTTTGATTTCAACACGCAAACAAAGCCGAGCCCGCTGCCTTTTCTACGTCGGCCGACCTTCTGCGGGGCTCCGTCCGTCCGTCCGTCCGTCCGTCGGAGCGCCGCTTGTTCAACGTGGCACACGGACCCAGGTCTAAGTTTAGGACCGAGATCAAAGCAGTTGGCGAGGTTTCGTTCCATAGGAGGAAATAAGGATAACCACGCCCACAACGCCCACAAGAAGAGAAAAAAAATACTACAGGAAGAACATTTTTATTGAAGTTTTTATTTCAAGTTATAAGTTGAAATTTTGTGAATAAAGTCAAAATTTCGTAAAAAAAGTCAACGTGAAAAAGGCAAAATTTCGTGAAAAAAGTCAACGTGAAAAAAAGACAAAATTTTGTGAATAAAGTCGACGTAAAAAGACGTAATTACAAAATTACGCCCACAACCCTTTTGATTGGTCCCTTGGGTCATCTTGTTGATTTCCCGTCGAGAGCGCGACATGCACCGCCGTCGGTCACTGAGGGAAAATGAATGGCCTAGTAGTAGTTTATACCACAAGCAATTAACAAACTTGGGGGTTTGCCAACTTTGTCATCATGCCGAGTTCTCAACACTGCAAGTGGCCTGGAAAAAAAGCACCAAAATAAAAACACCAAACAATAAAAACATTGAAAACTTCACTTTAAAAAGGAAACACTTTGAAGACTACGATTTGGGCCACAAGAAGAGAAGAAAATACTCCAGGAAGAACATTTATATTGAAGTTTTTATTTCAAGTTTTAAGTTGAAATTTTGTGAATAAAGTCAAAATTTCGTGAAAAAAGTCAACGTGAAAAAGACAAAATTTTGTCAACGTAAAAAGACGAAATTTCCTGAATGAAGTCAAAATTTCACGAATGAAGTCAAAATTTCGCAGAAAGATTTAATATAAAAAAGACAACATTTTGTGAATAAAGTGGAAATTTCGTGAATAAAGTCGACGTTAAAGTGGATGGATGGTGGATTAACCCAGTCACCCACATTTCAAACTGCCTTGTGTATCCCACAAGATTCACAGTCATCTGGAAACTGGCGAAAGCGCGGTTATAATGTTATTCGTACGCACATCCGTATAATCAATACGATTATCCTTCAGTCACCAGAGGTGGCGCACTCGAGGTAGAAGTGAGAGACTTTGCAGCGACCAATCAAAACGAGGTGGGGTGAGTTTAGGGCGTGGTTATCCACGTTTCCTCCCGGGGAAGGAAAAACCTCTGGCCAGGAGGTTCTCCAGGAGGCCCGACTTCCTCGACTTCTCCGTCCGCACTCCTGGCCTGTTTATTGTTCGGCCCCAGCGGGACGTCGTGAACAGGATGCGTGCTGCTGCTCTTCAGAGGAGCTGCTCTCTGCGTCTCCCAGGCCTTCAGACTGGAAACGGCATCCGCACCACCGTCAAGTGTAGCACTCAAGAGAAGTCCTGGAAGCGGAAGCGTCTCCTGCGGACCTCCTTCTTCTTCTCCACTCTTTAAAAGAAACGGAAGAACAGTGCTATTGCCTTAGGGCCCGGCCCGGCCCGGCCACCAGTCTCCTGACGCTTGCTGCTGCCTGCAGTGATGTTTTGCTGGGGCAGCGGTCGCAGTGAAACAGTTGCAGGGTTTGTTCTGTTTCTATTGGACCGTTCTGATTTTGCCGGAGGAGTAGGGGGGGGGGTCCGTCTCTCTCGATGGAGCGGTGCCCCTCGGGCCCTCCTGACAGCACTTGAGCTGCTGAAACCTCCAGAGTGACAACATGCATGATGCCAGTGCTGCACTTCAGTCACGTACACTGTCTGTTTTTCCTCCCTGTGATGCTTGACTTCCAGATTCTTCCTCGTCAAAGTGTAGCAATAAAAATGGTTTGTCTCCTCCCCCCCGACCCCCCCCCCCCTCCCCACCCCCGACCGTCCACTCTTGCATGCTGTAGCCAGCTGGATTCTTCTTTTACCTGATGGTGTATGTAGCAAATTGTGCATAAAAATAGCCGGGTTTATTAATCTGTGGAGCATGATTTACAAAAAAAACTTATTTTCTGTATCGTGCAAGTGTGATGCCTTTATTTCTCTCTCTCTCTCTCTCTCTCTCTCTCTCTCGGAAATATTGAACAAAAGAAATGTACACTTGTTTGTTAAGAGATATTTTTTGTACGGTTGCAAAGTTTCATTTTGACTATTTTTATACCGAGAAGACGAAGGGAAGGCGTTCTGGAGGAAACGCGAGGACCTCTGTGTCTGGCTTCCTTTTGCATGAATCCAGGTGATCCGTCATCACGGTGCAGCATGCAGCCGGCAGTCCGGCATACCACTGCCATTAATACTCCTTCTTGATCTGTTAAGCATGCACTGCCTGCAAGCCTCTGGCTCTTACGTGCATGCTGTGGTGTGACATTGAATGCAGGCTCAACGGCCCCCACGCGGGAACCTTTATAACGTAGTCGTGCATGCGCTGAGGTGCTTTTCTCCTCCTCACGAGTCTCTGGCGCGAAAGTCGACCATTTTCTCCGACGCTTCCGGGACCATGTGACATCAGGCCAGAGGGCTCCTCTCTTCCTCCCCTCCCCGTTCCCGCTTTGGTCCACGGGTAGCCGTTTTAATTTCGGAATGTGCCAACCTATTTTCATGAACATATCAGACTTTTTTTTTTTTTCTCTCCTTTGGCTGTAGCACGGTGGAATGTGCGGCCACGGCCGCCGTCGTAACTTTTTTCCTTTATTCGTCCAACGCCGGTGGTTTTTGCTGTTTGAGTTTTTTTATTTTTTTTTACCTCAGCGGTTCGAAGCATGTTTTTGAGAACACGTGTGCGTGTTTTGAGACGGTGCAGGTTGACTTTCGGTGAGTCGTGTTGACGGTGTGACATTGTTTGAAAACGTCGCTGTACGCTGCGAGCGAGAGATTCAGTTTTATACTCTGGTTTCAATATTTGCTGGGAAGTTTGCTGGAAGGAGTTGTGTACCACTGTATTTCTTGTAAATTGGATATTTTCATACTGTATGATACGGGTTTCAATTGTTATATGTAAGTATTTCTCGCGCTAACTACACATTGTCTTTTTCATAGATAACTATGGATGAGCTGATATTTGTCAAGTGTTGAAATGAGAAGTTTTATGTGAATGTAAATTTTGTTAAAGAAAGACCAAAAAAACAACAACAAAAAAAACAATTTTTTTTCTACTAAGTGTTTGCACTGCGATGATATTGACGTATTAAAATAATCCAAATAAAGCCGGAGAGGGGTGTGCGTTACCCAGAGTACGAGAGCTGCGACTTACTGTACTTATGTTCACACACAGAGACACATTTACGCTGTAAATCTGTGCGAGGCCATTCGACTCTGATAAACGTTACATAACAGAGGAAAAACAAGGGGAGCTGATGTAAGAAGCAATGAGGTCAAACTCAGACCATGTGTTTTGGAAGGAGTGTCAGGTTGATATTATGAACTGGTCCACTATCACAAGAACAAGCAGCGATAACAAGTAGCCCACCAAGCAGCCAGTGTTGCTTGGGAAAGGTGGGAAAATGTTGACAGGCTCAGGAAGATTTTCTGAGAATATTAACATATGTCTTAAAGTATGTTATATTAAGAATACAACTTGTAATATATAGTGTATATAGTATAACTTCAAGACCTCAGAAAAATTTTTACATTTTTGATAAGTACGTTTTGAAGAGATTTTGAAGCTTGTAAATCTGTCTATTGGTGTAATTGTTTGAAAATTAAAATAGGAAAATTTGCAATTGTAAGACATTAAGACATCAGAAGTACAATAAATACAAAAAAGGCTGTTGACATTATAATTCCCTCCTGACCTCTGAACTCCGGGCTTCAATGTGTGTCACGTCTTTGAAGCTGGCCAGGTGATACTTGGAGGATAAGAACTGAAGTTCCACAACGTGTTCTGTGAATCTAGAGCAAATCTAATCCAACGCAAGCTGCGTTTACGTTCGTTTTTTCCCAAAATAAAAGCGATATTTCTAAAATTTCGCAAAAAGTACATTTAGGATTTGCAGGTGTTTCCATTGAATGGTGTGAAGCGCATTGAGCGGTAATTCTCGTAAAATCTCGTCCCGCGACTTTTTTTTCGAGAATTATGTTTGCTGTAGTTTGCTGTCAAGAATGGTTGTTACATTTTTTCTCTTTGATTACTTAATACTTAATACATATATAAAATATTCCGTCTCCTCCTCCGTCCAATACGTCCGCTGACGTGTAAATGCGGGAAAAAAAAAAGTGTTTCCATGACACTTTTGCGATTGTCACTAATTGTAAACGTGTGTAAAACCACCTGATGACAGCGTCAAAACCTTTGAGCCGCATTTCAGAGGTTTTTCCAAGTTGAGCCGTTTCCACCACCAGTTCTTTACTGCGATGTTTAGGTTTTGCGGAATTCTAGGGGTGACGGAAACATTGGGATCTAATTTGCTGTGTGTTTACCACATAGGGGGATCGGGGGGGGGGGGGGGGGGGGACAACAGGCTGTTTTCAAGGTGGTGTTGCAGGAAGAAGCGTCTCTGAAACATTCGTCAGTCCGAGGGGGCGCCGCAGTGGCCACGGTGTCCTGAGTGACGGGCCGTCATGGCAACACAGCCGGACCACACCTTGACATCAGGTCACGGAGGTCACGGAGGTTGTGTTTTTCTCTAACACACGCTAAACGCGAGCGAGCGTCGTTTGGCTGCAGCCGGTTGTGTGATTTACGCTGATTGTGCGTAATCACTGCACAGGAAGTCAATAAAGCTCTCTGCCTCGATAACCACAAGCAGAACTTTACAGTAGCGGATCCGTGCGTGTGGGAATTCGTGTGCGTGTTGTTTGTTTGCCACCTGCTGAACTCTCTGATAGGATCACACACACACACACACACACACACACACACACACACACACACACCGTCAGAGTGCCAACACAAACACTCACACTCTCTGATAAGCTGGCGGAAACAGGCCTCACCAGGACGGCGCTGAAGTGGGCCAGTCGTCCATCAAGCGGCTGCACGTCCCGCTGCCGGCCCAGGAGGAAGTTGTACACTCTGCTGTACACTCTGCGTTCAGCCCCCGCCTCTGTTTACAGCGCGACCTCCACTGTCACAACACAACTTTCCCGTAACCTCTTCAGGAGCCTGTGTGGTGGGAACGGCCCCGCCGCTCCACTTTGTGCCGTGCACATTTGGAGTTTGTGCCAAGTTTGTAAGGTGTAGTTCGCGTTTGGTGTTTTTTGGTCGATGTGCGCTATTTGTGCGAAAATTGGTACAACTTTGCAGTACTCAATACGACAGACAAGTGTTTGTTTTAATATTATTTATTATTTATGTATTATTATTTTGTTTTGCTTTTTTCTCCGAAAGGAGAAATGAACTAAATGAACTTGAACCCCAACCAAGAACTTGTTTACATTGCTGTTGATTTTGTTTAGTAACTGTTTTGTGTATTATCTTTTGTATTTTTCTTATGTTGTGAAAACAATAAAGAAGGAAAACTGCTACAACAAGAATTGATCTTGTCGTTCATCAGCTTGGAATCTACACTCTGTTTTTATTTTTTCTCTGCACTTAATTCATTTTTTTTTCAATAATAAAGGGTTCATTTTTTTTCTTTCCTGTAGTTTGTGGGAGCAATTACAACACGACAGCGACAACATTTGCCATCATGCCAACAGACGTGAGATGATGAACGTTTGCCACCAACTTATTTTTCAACCTTCTAAATGGTTGCAAGAGCGATAAAATAATGGAGAATAATCTCCAGACAGGCGACGTGGTCGATAATGAAGGTCCGTTAATATTTACCAAGTGAGAGAGAACAAGTGTTTGATGATGAACGACTGCGTCGCTAACATTCTGTTGAAGCCACATTGGAGGCAAAACAAAAACAAAGTTTCCGTGTCACAACAGCGACTCTTCAAGATTGCGAAAGAAAACATTTCCAAGAACGTCCGACGAGAGCCGAAAACACCGGCTCTGTTTTCCGATTGGCCGAGGAAAAAACATCCTCCCGCTGGATTGTTTCTCATCGTGGTCCCCCCCCCCGTCCCCCCGCCCCCCCGTCCCTCCGGTTGTGTTTTTCCCTGCGAGCGCAGCCACAGCAAACACGCGCGGAGGGGTCGACGGACTTCATGTTGTGTAAGAACGCCAGCGACTCTCTCTGACCTTTCACTGCTCCCTCCTGGATGTTTGCTCTTTTCTTAACGTCACTGCACAAACGGAATGTGATGAGCAGAATGAAAACAACTTGAAAAAAAGAAAAAGAAAAGACAACGCAGGAGAAAATGTCACAACGTCCTGGGGAGCAGAACAGTTTGCGGCTTCTTTAGAAAAACATGTAGCGGTGAATTATAGAATTCACAGGGACTCTGCCCACCAAAGGTGCAATATTTCAGTGAGCATAGGTGTAGTATTATGGACTGCCTCCTTGCTGCCACATGCGAGTGTAGTATTTAGTATTGAACAGAGCGAATTTCAGCCTCTGTATTTAAGAACTGTGCTATATATTTGCTCTGGTTTCTATTTCGCTTGACTTTTGATTTTTTTCTCATTTCACTGATTTACAGCTTTTCAATCCGGACCCAAGTACTCATTTTGTAAAGCCGATATTTCAACGAAGTTCCTTGAATCCTAGAATATTGCTACGTGACACCACTGGATAAAGCGCGCGGGCGAGGCTCCACACCGTCACGCTATCCCAGACGTGCGTTCAGCCGTTCACTCGCAGGAAGTACAAAACTAGCATTTAAGTTGCTACCTGCGCAGAACAGACTGCCATTCATAGGTTGGAGTGCTCACCAGGAGCAGTCCCAGCCACGCACCCCAGATAGGTGAACCCTGTGTGACAGTGGCTGATTGTTACCCCTCCGACCCACTGACTGTCTCCAGTGTGTCTCCGCCTCCCGGGATCATTTCTGTAGCCTGGCGTGTATCTCAAGAAACCACCGGTCAGACAGAAGTCTGTCTGTCTGACTGAACTGTGTCACATGTTGCTGCGTAAAAAGAAAGAAAGAAAGAAAGAAGGGAAATAAATCAATCAAACTGCTTGTATTGTACTAAACGCAGGGACCTGCATTTTTTTTTATTTTTATTTTTTTTTTTAGTGTAAGTGGTCTGAATATACAGGCACTACCCAGAACATTAGAATATCCTGAAAAGGTTGCACTATTTCTGCAATGCAACTTAAACGGTGAATGTGACATATTATATAAAGGAATAATATGCAAATCAATATATTTCAAGTTTTTATTTCTTTGCATTTTGCTGAAATTCAAAAACTCAGAATATTACATTCACCTTCTATACCCGCTTATTCCTATTCAGGGTCCTGGGGCTCTGCTGGAGCCTCTCCCAGCTGTCTTAGGGCAAAGGCAGGGTGACACCCTGGACAAGTCGCCAGTTCATCGCAGGGCCACATAGAGACAAAACAACCATTCACACTCACATGCACACCTACGGACAATTTAGAATGTTCAATTGACCTGTGGGAGGAAACCGGGGAGAACCCGGAGAGAACCCACGCAGACACAGGGAGAACCTGCAAACTCCACACAGAAAGGTCCCAGGTCCGGGCCCCGGAATCGAACCCACGACCTTCTTGCTGTGACCGTGTCGCCCAGAATATTACATAAAGTCAAATCTTTATGAAAATCTTGAGATGCTTAAGATGTCAGTTTGCGTGGAATGGCTCAATAAAATGTGTTGCTTTCATCTTTTATGTTAAATTGCCAAAATAAAACAACTTTTACTTGATGTTCTCATTTTCCGGGTACTACCCTGTACATTGAACGTATATTCAGCCCTGAAATAGAGCTAACCATATTTCCATAATGTAAAGTCATTGCCCTTGGTTGCAAAGTTCCAGTTAGGAATGCAGTGGCCACCGCCGTGACCCAGTAACAGCGTCCAGTCTAGTCCAGTGTATCCCACCCTGGAATGGACCGCAGCAGACTGTGCAGCCCTGCTGTGCTGTGGGCCGACTGTTCTGTTGTGAGCCGGGGGGAATCTATAACTTTTGCCAAGTGCAGTCCTTTCGGGTCGGACTTCCTCCTACTTGTCATTAAAGGCGCGCGCGCGCGCGAGAGAGAGAGAGAGGGAGAGAGAGAGAGAGAGAGAGAGAGAGAGAGCGAGAGAGAGAGAGAGAGAGGGAAGCACTACATCTCAACACACTAACACACACAGGAGGAAACTGCACACAATGGAGATGCATGGGAGCCTGGATTTCCTGGGTTTCCCACACACAAGTGTACAATCACCAGCTTACAAACATATACACGCGCATACACACACGCCCACCCGCGCGCGCGTGCACACACACACACACACACTCACTGAACACACACACACACACACACACACACACACACACACACTGATGATACCATCATGAAACATGCCAAGGCACTGGGTCTGTACTGAATAATCTTTCCATTTCCCCAATTCACAGTGGAGCAGTGAGGACGTCCAGGACGTCCCAGCAGCCACCAAACTACCAAACTACCAAACTACCAAAGCACCCCGGCTCCGTCCCACTGTCTGTCTGTCTGTCTGGCTGGTGTGTGTTTAAAGAGTCGTGGAGGATGAGATGAAGGGACCAGTGGGAAGGAAACAATAAGAGGTGCAACTTTTCTGCTGATTAATGTTGTGGTTGCGAGTGAAAGCGCCTGTCCTCACCGCTGCTGCCTCAGCCCCCTACAGCAACAAGAAAAAAAACACCTTTTTTTTTCGCAAGCACGTTGCTATTTATTTATTTTTTTCAAGATATCACAATTTGGCCAACAAAATGACTGAGGCAATCATGCTATTAGGCGAATGATACGGTGTTACAGCAGCATGCACCTTGACTTCCATCACAGCCACGCAGCTTTCAGCAGAGTGCAGTAACCTCACAGTGCCCCCAGTGCTTCCCGCAGGTGTGCATTCTTAACGTGGGTGTGATTTTTAAACAAACCT
>NW_027466134.1:5040000-5132500 GCF_046127955.1 Nelusetta ayraudi
CTATTGGGGGGGCATAAAGGTGAGAGGAAGGGGAGGAGCACAGGAAGGAAGTGGTAGAGCAGGAAGCTGGATTGCTTTGGACAAATACTTTGTTTTGTTTTTATTGGCTTATTATTTTAGCCAAAGATAAACACAAGAAAATCCAGAGAACGGACCGGATCTCCGGTCTGTGGCGGCAGCGTAAAGAAAACACACCTGTGCACGTCAAGAGTGGACTTGGTTTAAACTGAAGTCTTGTAGGAATGATGGAGGAATGATATCAGTTTTTTTTTCCATACTTGGAAGTCAGTTCATAAGGTCATAAGTGGATATGGATCTGGTGGCAGTGGCAGTTATTGTTGCTGAGGATGTTTGTGTTTAGATTTTTCATCATTTGCATTCTTTTTTCTTTCACTTTTTTCCTCTTGCTTTGGGGTTTCAATGTATTATTACAGGGAATTTGGTGAATATCTTCACCCATTACCATTTGTAACTACTGTAATGTCTTGTTTGTTTTTGGAAGAGTGATCTTCACATTGTGAAAACCAATGGGGATCCTTATTAAATAAGCAATAGAACATTGCCACTGCAGT
Organism: Nelusetta ayraudi; assembly: GCF_046127955.1. NCBI lineage: Eukaryota > Metazoa > Chordata > Actinopteri > Tetraodontiformes > Monacanthidae > Nelusetta > Nelusetta ayraudi. The sequence goes on from NW_027466134.1 coordinate 5,040,573, forward strand.
TTTGGAAGGCGAGGGGGCCACGTGGTGCTGATCAGCCTTGTTGTGTGTGTGTGTGTGCAGGGACCCTGTCACGTGGAGCTGCAGAGAGCCCTGGACAAGATCGCCAAGTCGCAGCAGATCCTCGGAGACAAGCTGACCAGATTCTACCTCCCCAACTGTGACAAGCACGGCCTCTACAAACCCAAACAGGTGCGTGTTGAGTCAGTCGTAAGAGAAACGCGTTTGATTGTCGGTGTCCAGGGGTGGATGAACAAGCAGTGGTGATGTGGCCCCCGGACCGTAGTTTGCCCATGTCTGGTGTAGTTTATTCTAGTGGTTATACTAGCACACAAATCTTGTGAATTCTCAACAGCGACACTAAAGCGACCACTGATTCTCAAGCACATCAGAACATTAAACTTCCTTTTAATCACATTTTTAAACAGGAAAGTCAAAAGATAAACACAGTGATGCTTATCTTTCCCCTGTTTTAATGGTTTTACGGTAATTCAGAACCTTTTCCTTACCTGTGTGCAGCCCTGCTCACCGAGGCGTTTTCTCTCTCTGTCCTGTGTGTGTGTGTGTGCAGTGCGAGTCCTCCCTGGATGGCCAGCGGGGTCGATGCTGGTGCGTCAACTACTGGAACGGCAAGAAGATTCTTGGCTCCACTGACTTACCTGCAGATGCCGAGTGCCTTTAAAGCCAATTACTGAAGCGCAGCGACCAACCGTCCCGCCTCCACAGAGACACAAAGTAGAAGCAGAGCCACTGACTTTTTTTTTTGTCTTCATTTTTTTTTTTTTTTTTTTGTGGTAACTTGTTTATTTATTAATTTTTTTATTCATGGTGGAGTTTCAAATTCAGGTACACTGTCGTGGTGGGGGGGAGGAGGGGGGAGGGGGGGGGGACCCTCACAGCCATCCTCTTCAAACACCTGTCCCAAAGAAACGAGATGTGTTTGTTTTTTTAGTTTGTTTTTTTTCTGAAAATAACGTTGATATTGATGCATCTCTGTCTCTTCAGAATTATTTATTTCCACATACTTCAATTCATTTGTTACGTTTCACGAGTATATGAATAATATAATATTATTATTATTGTTATTATTATTATTGTTATTATTATTATTATTATTATTATTTTGTGTGTGTATAAAGTGTATATATGTATCTTGTATGTTGCGTAACTCCACTGCTGAGCTGAGCTCGCTCCGCCCCCCCCCAAGGAGTCTCAGAGGTTCGGTTTGAGACGAACCCAACCTGAAACAAAAAAACAAAAAAACAAAAAAAAAAAGCACTGAGTGACCAAATTTCATTTAGAAATATTTCTAAATGTTGTTTTCCATGATTCATGTCTGTCATCCTCTTTGTGTTTTTGGGTCGTTTCTTTTTTTTTTTTTTTTTCCCTCTCTTCCTGTTGTAATGTCACAGGATCTGTCCCGCTTTTCCAGTCAAGGCAAATCTCTGTTGTCTCGACTCCTCACTCAACGCAGGTCTCAGAACAGCTTCTTGTCCTTGTCTCCGCCGCGGGGCCCTGCAAGTAGTCAGTGGCCTCTCACACGGGTATTTCCACATTCACCTACCTCCAAGCGTTCACGTGTTCCTGCTGCCATTCTGTGTTGCCATGTGCTCCAAGATCACCAGAGAGGTGTCGTTCCCGTTGTGCCGTCCTCTCTGACCAAGAACACACGACCACGAACCTTCATGCTGCTGCTGTTGCAGAGAGAGAGAGAGAGAGAGAATGAGTTTTTTTTTGGTGTGAATCTTTTTTCCAAAGTGACTAATTGCTCTCTCGTGTGTGTGCGTGTGTGTGTGTGTGTGTGTGTGTGTGTGTGTACACTTTTGTAATTGAGATGTATTGTAAAGTACAAAAAAAGTGATATATTTAATAAAAACATTAACCTCAAGCCGCGTCGTTTGTGTTTTTTTTTTCTCTCGACACACACACTGACCTTTGACCCCCAGGACCACATTTCGCCTTATCATCCAGAGTGGCCGCGTCCCTGTCTAACTTTAGATGGCAGCTCGCTCGCCGCCTTTTGACCTGTTGTGTTGTTTACGTTGGGCCGGGCGCAAGAATTCTGCCGCAACCTTCCCGTGCCCGCTGCCAGCCTGCCTGGCACCACCACGTTTATTTTTATTCTTTACCAATTGGACCTTCGCTTCTTCCCTATTGACACACTCCAAGACTGAGGGGAGCCTCATTGCATTGGAGGAGCGCAGCCACCTTTTCCACTGCATTCATCTTTTTCCTCTTTTATGTTCATTCGTTGATGCATGACGATGAAGATTTATCACTGCTTTGGCTACGACACAGCATTGTGTATTGCAGTGTTGGGCAATACACAATACTGCCCAACACTGCAATAGCCTAACCATACTTAGAGAAGTAGATGTTCCTGTTGGAACAAGGTAGGATGCAGGAAGTAGTGTAAGGAAGGAAGTGACATCACACAAGGTGAAGGAGGCAGGAAGTTATGAATCAGAGACACCTGTGCTGACGAAACAAACAAACAAAAAGTGGGAACTTCAAACAAAGAAGACCAAAAGGAGCTGAAGCAGAACCACAGAAAAGTGAGAAGTGAGAGAGGAAAACTGACCTGGATGTGGACCCGACAACCAGGGTCTCGAAGGAGGAAGAAAAAGGAACTCCCTGCAACAGGCAAACCTGTTCGGAACCCCAGAACCCTTCCTCGGGACCGGGTCAAAGGCCACCCTCCTCTCCCTCAGCTAAGTTCTTCCACCTCCTTATTCTCCAGGCTTCTCCACACACACACACACTACACACACACTCCACATACATGAACTGAGCTGACCCTCACATACATATTCAAAGGACTGATTTGAATATTTTGGAGTATTGATGGAGTATTGGGGAACCTTATTGTGTAAGGTTGATGTAACAATGTCTATCTATCTGTGTGTGTGTGTGTGTGTGTGTGTGTGTGTGTGTGTGCGTGCGTGCGTGCGTGTGTGTGTGTGTGTGATGAATCAATTGCGACTGATCAATCAAGTCTGGCCTGTTGTGTGCTTCAATAAAGCCCCCCCCCCCTTATCTACTGCGTGCGTGTGAGATTTTGCAGTTTTTTATTATTTTACCCCCCCCTTGTGTTTAAAATGTGAATTCACACAACAGGCCATTTTGGAGTATTGATTTCTGATGATCTATGTGAATATGATAATAAAGTTGTTCTCTACACATCGTGTAACATCCACTTGGTTGCGTCGCTTCCGTTGTCGTGACAGTACTCAGTTTATTGGAGCAGTTTGGAGCAGAGAGGAAGCTCACAGAGTTCAGTGCTGGTGAACTTATTAGAACTTTGCTGATGAATCTCTTAAAATCACATTATTTGTAAGTGTTGACAGTATGAGTGGCCTCAGTTACTGAGAGTCTTCATTATGATTTAAATGATCCATCATGAAGACATTCAGAGCCATTTCTCACTCGTCATCATGGCCAGACAGAACAAGGAAGAGGAGAGAAGAAAAACCCAGACAAGACATTGGATCTTAAAAATGTGCTCATTTTTTTCTTTATTTAAAAAAAAAAAAAGAAAAAGGAAAAAAAAGAAACATTAAATACAAATGATACCTTTTAATGAAATCCTGTCTTTGAGAAGATCGAAAAGCCACGTGATTTCAGGTCGAGAAGAGGAGATTCTTAACATGACCAGCAGGGTACTCGAAGTCGGACTCAAAAAAAAAAAAACAAAGCAAAAAGGAGAAAGCAAAGTGACACAATGTGATCCCGACTCGACTCGGCGAGGCGGGACGGCGAGGTGTGCGTGAAGGAACCAACATGAGCAGGAAAACCTGAGTGACTTAATGCCCCCCCCCGAGCTGAAAGTCACCTGCAAGGGAGCGAGCTTTGCCAATGACAGTGCTGAGCAACATAAAAACAGCTTGAACAATGAAAAAAAACAAAACATTCAATTAGTGATTATATTCCCCAAAAATACACTAAATCCAATAGTCTTTGCTGTGCAATCGATGAGTCACTCAATTATTCATAGGAACAAAAAAAACAAACAAACAAACAAAAAAAAAAAAACAACCAACTAGTTGGGATCAGCTTATACGTTTTTCTTAGATAAATATTTTGTTGTTTTTTTTAAACATTTTTTTTAAGTACTGTACATGATGTCTAGTTAGACACACAGCTGGACAGGAATATATATATATATTTATATGTATATATATATATATATATATATATATATATATATATATATATAATAATGGAAAAGACACAATTAGAAAATGTGAGAAGACAATAGCTTAGACCAGCCGTGGGCAAACTTTTTGACAGAGGAGCCGGAGCAGCAGCAGATGGATGGAGTGTTTTGGTGAGCCACCTCATAGGAGGAAACAAAAACAAACAAACAAACAAACATGTTGCTATAATTTCAATTAAAAATGACCAAAAGCAAAATTTACACCCAGATCAGTGTCTTTGAAGCCCCGCAGTGTTGAGCTCTTTATTGAGATGACTTTTCAAACACTCACACATGCATGAAATGCAGCTATTTTGTTACGTACTTACTATTAATTAAATTTCTTCAAAATCGGCTGGCTGGATTGAGAAGCTTAACTGGCCGCACACGGCCCCCGGGGCCGTAGTTTGCCCACGCCTGGGATCTGAAGCACCGAGCGGCTGTTTGAGACGTCGCTGACTCGTCACTCAGCTGCTGGACCAGCGCTTCGTTGTTGCCAAACTCGCCCTACTTTTCAAGTTTTTTTTTTTTGCACAGGATGCAGGAACAACAGCGTTGGCGGGGGGTGAGGGGCTGGTTGGGGAGGACCCTCCTCCCTGAGAGACCCAGAGGCGGAGCCAGCCAGAGGGGTGGCACTGGCTAACCCTGAAATCTGATTGGACACCCCGAGTGCCAACCCCCTAAAACTGAACTGGCTCAGGTTGGTAGTTTGATGCTACAGACCTTCAGCTAAGTGACCTTCGTAATGGACCTCACACACTTTGCTGCCTTATCAAGGAACTTCAGATTCTCCCTCTGCTCTATAAATGCCCCCCTCCCCAATCCCCCGCCAACATGAGCTGCAATCAAACCTAAAAATAACAAAAGCGAGATTTGACGAGAACTACGGCTTCTGCGGCTCATTCGCACCATTCGATGGAAACGCCAGCAAAATCGCAATTGTACTGTAAAAAAAAAAAAAACTGTCGTGGAAACGCAGCGCGTGACCTTTGACACCGCATGGCCACCCCCCGAGTTTAAAAATCTCTCCCCCTCCAGGCTACTTTGTGTCACATGCACATCATTTGGTGCTGCATCCACCTGGTGGAGATTTTGCGTTGGTGTGTGTGATCATATGAGCAACTTTGCAAAGAAACAAAAAAAAACAACAACTGTGGAGAGAAAAACATTTTTTTTCTTATTTTCTTTTTGCATTGAATGAGAAAAATCAGAACTCCCCTCTGTTTTTACGCTGAAGGGGGGAAAAAAAAGGTACAGCGATGCAGGAAGGTCCGAGGGTCTTTAACCGCAACGCATTGATAAGCAGCGATGCAGCTAAAGTGCTTTAAGTGCTTGTGCTTGGAGCATCGGGGGGGGGGGAGCCAGCCGAGCTGGTCACACCAAGGGGCCCAACCCCCCCCCCCCCTTCCCCCACCAGGTCTGGCCGGTACCAGAACCTGGAGGAAGATGCTTCTGAGGCACGTTGAGACGGAGGACACAATCTTCTGAAAACAAACAGTTAAAAAGTACTTCAGCAGTGTAGCTGGATTAGCGGTTAGCAGTTAGCAGAGACACAGGCGGCCGCGGAACTGAACCCAAGTGAAAAAAAAAAAGGTGAAAGTAATGTAATGTGGTCTGTGTGGACGACGTCGGTTTTCTGAAGCTGTTTAGAAAGTCGCTGCGTTTCCACGACCCCTAGAATTGTGCAAAACCGAAGTATCGCGATAAAAACAGGCTCAACCCCCCCAATAAGGCTGAGAGGTTTGACTCTCATCAGGTGGTTTTTCGGACACATGGAGGAGTATCGCAGAAGTGTCATGGAAACACTTTTTTTTTTTTTCAGCATTTACGCGTCAGCTGGTCACGTGACGTACGGGGTCACGTGACCAGCTGACTGACCAGTGAAAATGCTACTAAATGTTTTGTAACCTCCACCCTCACGGCACGAGCTCTGACGAGAATTACGGCTCATGCGCTTCACACCATTCAGTGGTCTGCTCGCCTGCAAATCGCAATTGTACTCAATTTTAGAAATGTTGCTTTTATTTTGATTACAAAAAAAAAAAACTGTCTTGGAAACGCAGCGAAGAAGAAGGAAGGAAGAAGAATAAAAAAATGAGGATTTGATACCCAGACGGACGACTGGAGCAGTGAGGGAGGGGTCTTGCTCGTAAAGGCACTGCGGCCAGTGTGAGGGGGGGTTTCTCTCTCTCTCTCTCTCTCCCTCTCTCTCTCGCTGGAGTCAGAGGCCTGCCATCCCATAATCCTTCACTTTAAAAAACAAAACAAAACAGAACGAGGAGCCGCTGTTTCTGTCCAGAGTGGGGGGGGGGGGGGGGGGGGGGTTTACAACACACACTATTTACACGATGAGTAACCCCACACACAAGTTGCAGCACACGTTAGGTTACACACACTTACACACTTATGAACAGACACACACACACACACACACACACACATCAGGAATGGTGCTGGTGCTTTTTTTTCTTTTCTTTTTTTTTGTGGGGAGGGTTGGGGCGGGGGGGGGCAAATTCACAAAGAAAAGCGAGTGGATAAGTCATCCCTCCTTCCTTCCTTCCTTCCTTCCTTTCTTAATCTGAAGCCGTGAAGGACGGGAGCCTCCTTTTCCTCCTCTTCCTCTTCCTCCTCCTCCTCCTCTTCAATCAACTTTATTTCTACAGCGTTAAATCACAACCAAAGGCGTCTCAAAGTACAGTCTTCCTCCTCCTCCTCTTCCTCCTCTTCTTCCTCCTCCTCCTCCTCCTCCTCCGACGTTTGCGCGTAGCTGCATGCAGGAGGAATTTGGGCTCTTTTCTCTCAGAATTTCCACCAATGTGGAATTAATAAAAAAAGTCTTCTTCTTGCACTCCCCTCTCCGTCCACCAGGCCGGGCCAGGTACCCCCCCGCCCCCATGGGAGAGAGAGAGGACTCACTCACTCTCTCTCTCTTGCTCTCATTTGCTCTCCAGGTTGTAGCACTGCGCGTCTCCGCGCTCCCTGCCGTCGAAGCCGGGCAGCGCCTGCCCGTATTTGTCCACGCACCAGCAGTAGCCCCGCCTCCTGCCTTTGGACGGGCGGCACTGGAAGGAGAGGAAAAGAAAAGAGAGAGAGAGAAGCGATGAATGAGTTGCTCAGCTCAGTCTGAATGTAGACTTCACACAGCAAGCAGCAGCAGCGGCAGCGGCGGTGGCAAACATCGCTCGCATCGCCGCCACTTTTGTGTCGGTTGCAGGACTTTTGCCGCACGAGATTAAAAACAGATTACACGTGTGTGGAGAGTTTTCCCCCTTCTTCTCCACCTTGTCTTGCTTGGCCATTAATGACAAGCAAAAACATAGCGGTAGCAGCAGAGCCATCGTCTCCCTCCTACTCTATGATGTGCTGTGTGACAGACAGACAGCATTCTGGACATTATTCCCCGGACGCAATGGCAAATAATCCACTAATGGTTCACAGAACCTTGCTTTTCGCAAGCAAAAGCGAGGTTGATGTACATAGATTGATTTGAATGTTTTTTGTAACCACTCTATAGTTTATTGATCCCAAATTGCACCAAAAAAACAGTCCAATAATAAAGTACATCTATCTATCTGTCTGTCTGTCTCTGAAAGTGTTCATGACGCCTGTCAGATTTATTCTCAAAGGTTCAGCGCTGGTGACCCGAGAGTGTGAACAGGTCAGGTCGGTTCAGGAACTCCCTGTTGACTGGTTTTATTATATTTGATTGTATTATTAAATTGTCCATAGGGGTGTGTGTGTGTGTGTGTGTGTGTGTGTGTGTGTGTGTGTGTGTGTGTGTGTGTGTGTGTGTGTGTGTGTGTGTGAATGGTTGTTTGTCTCTATGTGGCCCTAATCAACTGACTGGTCAAAGCAGATGAGCGCCCTCTGGAGTCTGGGTCTGCTCCAGGTTTCCCCACCTTGCTGCTCTGGGGGGCAGCAAGGTGCCCGATTTTACCAAGCGCTTTGAGACGCCTTTGGATGTGATTTAGAGCTGCACAAGTAAAAGTTGATTGATTGATTGATTGATTGATATTATAAACAGCCGGTGGCAGATGACGCCAGCCCTGCGCTCTGTATGTACAAGACTGTGATACTAGTTTTGTTGGGATTGGGACAGAGTGCGAGAGCCGCCGCTGGTGGGAGGTCGGCCTGCCTGCCTGCCTGTCTGCCTGCCTGTCTGCCTGTCTGCCTGTCTGTCTGCCTGTCTGCCTGCCCGTCTGCCTGTCTGCCTGCCTGTCTGTCTGTCTGCCCGCCTGTCTGCCTGTCTGCCTGTCTGCCTGCCAGCCTGTCTGCCTGTCTGCCCGCCTGCCTGTCTGCCTGCCTGCCTGCTCGAGGCTCAAATTTTTCCCGCCCGTGAGTTTATTTATGGGCTCACGCAATCTAGGCCAGCAGGGGGGTAAACTAGCCAGAGAGAGAGAGAAAAAAAAAAGAAAGAAAGTCTGAGATTATTTTCAATAGATGGCCGAGGGAATGAAGAGAGAGAGTCAAGGAGTGTGAAGGTAAACATGGAGTTGCTAAAATATTTGCCGAGGCCAGAGAAACCAGTGCTGCTATTCTGGGAAGCTGGCAGACACTCAAAATCATCTGGAGCTGATTATGGGCCTGTATGCACACACAAGCGTGTGTGTGTGTGTGTGTGTGTGTGTGTGTGTGTGTGTGTGTGTGTGTGTGTGTGTGTGTGTGTGTGTGTGTGTGTGTGCACGCACGCACGCGTGTGCGTGCAAGCACATAAACACACATCAGCAAATAAGAAGGCAGACACAAACAAGTTACCTTGAGTTGTATCTGCAGTGCGTATACATACCCCCCACCTGCTTAAACACACACACACAAAGTCATCTCAGATGTTCTATGGGGGGTTGGGGGGGGGGTGGGGGGGGCGTGGGGGGTTGGTGGTGAGCTCCGAACTGCAGCAACAACTTCACCAGCTCACCACTCGGGGAGTTGGTTGGTGGCTCAACCTCTGGTCTGCACCGTTCACATGAAGTTTACAGCAAGGATTTCACACCGCAGGGAAAAACCTCCCACACTCAGAGACTGTCTCACTGGACAGACAGACAGAAGGATGGACGGACGGACAGACAGACAGATGGAAGGATGGATGGACAGGCAACAGACAGGCAGAAGGACAGAGAGAAAGGCAGGCAGACGGAAGGACAGACGGGCAGGCAGACAGACTGGCAGGCAGACAGACAGGCAGACAGACAGACAGACAGGGTTCAGGTGTGTTTCCTGATGCAGTCTGGAAGCCAGAGCGCCGCCCTGCACGTCCCATTCTCTCTCTCTCACACACACACACACACACACACACATGCAACACTGAGGGATTCTTCCTAAATTCAGCCTCCTTCCTTCCTTGTTCTCGTCTCTACCACTTTGAATGCTGCCTCTTCTCTGCTTCGTCCAGCCCCCGCCACCCCACCCCCCTCCCCCCCACCCCCCACAATATGCCATGGCCTGACTTTGAAGCCAGTCTATTTCAGCCCTAACCTTGTTGCTTAGCTACCTCTGGAGTTTCCGCTCAGTCTCCGTCTTTAATATGTCAACTATTAGCAGGCACCTCCAGCGATCCTTTCTTCATTGTCTCTGCCCCTCCCTCCCCCCATCCCCCCATCAGCCCTTCCATGTGTCCTCACTAGAGCAGCACTGTAAGGAGGGGGGGGGGGTGCTCAGTAGCACTGGGTAGCCATCATTCAGTTCATTCAAAAGGATTTGAAAAGTGGAGACTAACCTACAGACAAAGTACAATTGCAATTCTCAGGCGTTTCCAAATCTCGTCCCGTGAGGTTTTACGAGAATTGTTTGCTTGTGTTTGTTTACGTTTGTTTGTTGTCCAGAATGCTTGTTCTATTTGTCTCTGTCTCCTCCTCCGTCCAATCGTAACGCACCATTTTCACTGGTCAGTGAACTGGTCACTGGGTGACCCCGCACGTCACGTCCGCTGATGTGTAAATGCCAAGGAAAGTGTTTCCATGACACTTTTGCGATATTCCTCTATATCACACCTGGGCAAAGTACGGCCCGCGGGCCACATCCGGCCCGCTCAGTGTCCCTGTCCGGCCCGCGTGAAGCCAGTCATAACCCCCCCCCCCCCCCCCACCAACGAAACTTTTCCAGCACGTAACTTTGCCAACAAGTTAGTGTAGCGTGAAAGCGATAGCGTGCTCCGCCCCCGCACGCTCCCCCGATCAACGAAATCATTCCGGGACGTATGATGCTACCCACCTCATGACAGCGTCAAAACCTTTTAGCCACGTTTTTCCAAGTGGAGCTGTTTTATTGCCATATTTAGGCTTTGCACAATTCGAAAGGTCATGCAAACACAGGGAGGTCATTACAAGCCAGTGTCAAATCATTGCCGATGACGCCTGTGATGTTGATTCATACGCTCTGTGATACCAATTCATTTGCACTATGTGCGTATTTACCACCACATTCCATGCTGCGTGTTTTCACCCCCACTTTTAACAGAGAGAACTGCTGCTGCTGCTGCTGCTGCTGCTGCTGGGTGGTGCCGCTGTGGCGGAGGCCCGGGGTAAGAAGCTCTCTTTACCCCAGCAGTCTCACACCCCTGGTGGTAGCATAGACTACCAGGGGTGTTAACTCAAGTTGGCTTTAATAATTTGCAGCATATTTAAAGCATTTAAAGCCCTGCAGCGACTTGTCCGCGTGCTCCACACTCAAAAACCATTTCATCCACCCTTCACCATTCATAAAGCTAGCTTTATGGCGTGCGTGTGTGTGTGTGTGTGTGTGTGTGTGTGTGTGTGTGTGTGTGTGTGTGTGTGTGTGTGTGTGTGTGTGCACGCGCTCGCGCTCGCTCGTGCGCGTTGCATGTATGAATGCATGCTCTTGTGTTGTCCCTTCTAATAGCATTGCCACTGGGACTCCATGGACAAGAAACTGAGGTGTCCACAGGATAAACACAAGCCTTTAAAATGCAATGAGTTCATATGTGTGCACGGGCTGTGCACGGCTTCTGGCTCATAAAGGGAAAAGGAAATAGCAGCAGGATATTACTGAAAAAAAAAAATCCTTAAAACAACAGGATGATTTAACAGCAAGAATATATATATATATGTCATGACTTTGGGATGTAAACACATGAACACAACTGTATGTTTGCCCTAAACTGAAACGTACTTTCCACATTGTTTTTGAAAAAAACCCAAAACCAACTCAAGGAGTTCAACGTGTCACCAGAGACCTCGGAGGACTGGATTAGAAGTCCAGGGAGGGGATGATAGAAGATGCTGGGCGAGAAATAAACCATCAGGACCTCTGACAGCTGAGCAGTAATTAAAAAGCCGCTGCGGTCAGCATGTGTGTGTGCGTAGATCACTCCAAGTCACGCTGGAGTGTGTGTGTGTGTGCGTAGATCACTCCAAGTCACGCTGGAGTGTGTGTGTGTGTGTGTAGATCACTCCAAGTCACGCTGGAGTGTGTCTGTGTGTGCGCCAGGGATCCTGTGTGTGACAAGGGATCAGAAGTTTCTGCTGGCATCCTCAAGTCACAAGTTCTTCCTCCCAACACTCACTGGCTGTGTCTCAATTCAGGGTCTGCATCCTTGGAAGGAAGTGTCCTCCGTCTGAAGGAAGCGTCCTCCGTCTGAAGGAAGCCTCCTCCGTCTGAAGGAAGCGTCCTCCCAAGGACCCGGCCCAGAAGGACCGACCCAAACCCCACCTCCCCGGTAACCATACGGGACGGTCTAGCCTTCGGCGTATTTCCTGGTTGCGTCACCGCCATTCCCTCCTGCTGGCCAACCCCGGAAGTGATGTTTTCATAGCATCAAGCTAAGCATTGGTTCGCCAGCTAACAATGGCATTGGATGTTCAAATAAATAAAAACCCTACGTTAAAAACTGGATATTTTACGTGAAATTTCAATACTTAAATTTATACGTTGTGTCTTTGCCAGTAGATGGCGCTAATTTCAGCCGACTTCCCAGGGTCACAGGGTGCTTTGCAGCGGCACGCAAAGCATACAGAAGGAGGTGAAGGATAGTAGCGGTGCAGCCTTGGAATGGGCTAACAGTAGGCCGCATTTTCGAGGGCGCATTTGGAGCGTCCTTCTGACTTTTGGGAATTGGGACGAGCCTTCGCGCAGTGCTATGATGCAACTTCCTTTCAAAATGCAGCCTTGGAAGGATGCAGGGCCTGAATTGAGACACAGCCACCGGGCCTCCCATTCAGAAGCTCTCCAGGCTGATTGGTGGCCAGACAAGGTCGGCCCAGGTGGGAGGAGGAGCAGGATGGAGAAAACGACCAGGCGGGTGAATGAATGTCGGCGGTGCACAATGGTGGTGGTGGAGGGGAGGTCCGTTGGGGGGGGTAATGACGGGTGCGTAGAAATTTCGAATAAGAGAGCACGGGGTTGAGTAAGAGTGCAAGGCTAAATAGAAAGTGGTGATGGGTGTAATGAGTAAGTCACTGTTTGGTCCCAGCGAGCCCTGAAATGGGATACTGGGCCAATTCATGTTAAAAATAGGTTCCTCCATCGCACAGCAGAAGCACTGACAGTGTTGAAAGTTCTCCCACAGCGCCGTGACCCCTCAAATTACAAACAACACATAGACTGAACACACAAACACACACACACGCACGCACGCGCGAGCGATAAACATATCATCCACTACAGTGGGTTTATTTAGAGCTGCGTCCTCGTCCAGCAGGACTGATTGCACTGCAAAACAAGTACACAACTCACGTAAACACTCACGCTGCGAGCGTTTCCCTTCAGTGACGGACCACGCGCAATTATTCTCTAACAATAGACCAGGCGTGGGCAAACTGCGGCCTGGGGGCCATAAGTGGCCCGCTAAGCTTTTTAATCCGGCCCTACAAACTTAAAGTAATGATATTAATAGCCAGTAAAAGTCATAAAATAGCCGTATTTCAGTGTTTTCAGAGTCATTTCAATAAAGAGCTAAACACCCTGGTGGTCCAGGGGTGGTTCTGGATGGTTATAGTTGGTTCTAGGAGGTTCTAGGAGTTAAAAACCCTGGTGGGGCTTCAAAGACACTGATTTGGTTGTAACTTTTTTTTGGGTCATTTTCAGATGTTCTGTTATTTTGAGCAACATTCCTCAGCATGTTTCTTTCTTGAATACATTTCAGAAACTGCCCATTAGTCCAACCTCCCATTAGTCCAACCTCCCTATGGGGTTGGGGTTAGGGTTAGGGTTAGGGTAAGGGGAGGTCAGACCAATGCAATGCTCCCCAAGTTTCACTGCAGTGCAAACACAAATTTAACTTTAAATTTAACTTGGTATCGGCATTGTAGTATCGGCACGTATTTTACAAGTACCAGTAGAGTACTCAACCCTGGTAGCGGTACCAATACCCAATACTTGTATAGGTATTGGTGCATGACTAATAATAATAATAGTAACGACAACATCTTGTTGTCAACGTATGATCCATGCTCATATTGATGATCTAGTTTGACTGGTGGGCCCACAATGGGTTCTAAAATGTACCAGACGGGGGTAGCGGAGCAGCAGCAGATGGATTGTGAGAGTGTTCTGGTGAGCCACTGCATAGGAGGAAACAATCTATCCTGGGATATCATGGAGAAAACATGTTGCTGTAATGTCAATGGGAAATGAAGCAAAGCAAAGTTACAACCAAATCAGTGTCTTTGAAGCAGAACCTCCGAGAACCAACTAGAACCATTCAGAACCACCCCTGGACCACCAGGGTGTTTAGCTCTTAGAACCTCCTAGAACCAACTAGAACCATCCAGAACCACCCCTGGACCACCAGAGTGTTTAGCACTTAGAACCTCCGAGAACCAACTAGAACCATCCAGAACCACCCCTGGACCACCAGGGTGTTTAGCACTTAGAACCTCCTAGAACCAACTAGAACCACCCCTGGACCACCAGGGTGTTTAGCACTTAGAACCTCCTACAACCAACTCAAACCATCCAGAACCACCCCTGGACCACCAGGGTGTTTAGCACTTAGAACCTCCTAGAACCAACTAGAACCATCCAGATCCACCCCTGGACCACCAGGGTGTTTAGCACTTAGAACCACCCAGAACCAACTAGAACCATCCAGAACAACCCCTGGACCACCAGGGTGTTTAGCACTTAGAACCTCCCAGAACCAACTCAAACCATCCAGAACCTCCCCTGGACCACCAGGGTGTTTAGCTCTTTATTGAAATGACTCTGGAAACACTGAAAAGAAAATGCAGCTATTCTATGACTGACTGACTATTAATATCATTTCTTCAAGTTTGGCGGGCCGGATTAAAGAGCTTAACTGGCCACATATGGGCCCCAGGCCGTAGTTTGCCCACGCCTGCTCTCGACAGATGACACGGTCTCCTGTTTAGAGTTTTTCTCGTGATGAATCCTCAGACAGAATGGCCACAAGCGTCGGCGCGTGCGTGCGCGCACACACACACACACACACACACACACACACACACACACACAGCTGCTGATATTTGTTGAAACAAGTGTTGAATCTTTGATAAGGTGCAGTGGGAATTGCATTTTGGGAGTCTTCTGGGAAGCAGTGAGGTTTTTTTTTCTTCACTCTGCTGTGTTGTGGCTCCCCTGCTGCTGTGACTCACGGTGCTCACAGAGTCTCTGGTGACTCACGCTCTTCTCAGAAGAGGCTCTCGATCGCTACGCCCCAATCCCCCCAAACCCTCCCACCCCACCCCCGTCGCCCCCCCACCCCCCGTGACGATAAGGAGCTTCACCCGGCCAAGCCAGGCAGTGGGACTTTTCCAATTTGTCCTTGGAGAAGTCCTCTACTGTCAATGCAATCATCTGTCATCCATCTCTTAGCATCGCACCAAAGCGCTCAGATGAAATTGAGGCTCTCCCATATTCAGCGGGTGCTCCTGGTTTTTCCTTTTTCTTTTTTTCCCAGCCCACACCTAAACACTCTCACTAAACCAGACCTGGGCAAACTACGGCCCGGGGGCCCATATGCGGCCCGTGAAGCTTTTTTAATCCGGCCCGTTGAACTTGAAGAAATTATATTAATAGTAAAAATTAAAAAAAAAAAAAGGGAATAAACTCACTGTATTCCATCCATGTTTTCAGTGTTTTAAGAGTCATTTCAATAAAGAGCCAAATACCATGGGCTTCAAAGACACTGATCTGGTTGTAACTTTGCTTTGGTTCATTTTCAATTGAAATTTAAAACACATTCTATCTCCTGGGGCGACTGTAGCTCAGGAGGCAGAGCGGGTTGGTGTGACCGAAAGGTTGGCGGTTCAAATCCTGCTGCATCCCAGTCTGTCGTTGCGTCCTTGGGCGAGAGACACTGAACCCACACTGCCTCGTACGAATGTGAGTGGATGTTGGATGTTGGGTGGTGGTCGGAGGGGCCGTCTGATTGGCTGCCAGACTTCCATCAGTCTGGCCCAGATGGAGCTCCACCACCAGCAGTGTGAATGTGGTGTGAATGAATCATGGGTTCAATGTAAAGGGCTTTGGTATATATATATATAAATCCAATCCATTATTACTATGATTATTATTTTCTACATATCCTACGGTATTTCTTTCCTCCTATGAGGTGGCTCACTAAAACACTCCATCCATCTGCTGCTGCTCCGCAACCCCCCCCCCCCTGCCCCCCCTCTGGCACGTTTTACAACCCACTGTGGCCCCACCAGTCAAAAAGTTTGCCCACTCCTGCACTCAACCATTGCCACGCTCACACACACTGCTCTGCCGCCACATTAACCGTGCCACACACACACACACACACACACACACACACACACACACACACACACTCCCGGGACCACATTCTTGCCCCTCCCCCCCCACCAACACACACACACACACATACTCTCCTTGGCCCAAACACCCGCAAACACACCTGACTGACTTCATTTCCTGCGCGGCGTGACTCAGACGGCTGCAGTGCATTTACCGGAGTAATACACGGTTATTAACCATTCTGATAATATAGTGTTGATGCCGCTGTCAAGGCAACTGAAGCAGCGAGGAGGGAGGGAATGGTGGTGGTGGGGGGGTTGGCTTGCGCACGTTGTGCATGAGTGGGAGGGAGGGGGTGGGAGGGAGTGGGAGGGGGGAGGGATGAGACTGGAAGGATTCTTTGGAAGTGTTCAGACATGCGGCGAGTCTATTTTCATGTCTTCAGGTTTCTCTCCCTCCCTCCCTCCGTGTGTGTGTGTGTGTGTGTGTGTGTGCGTAACCAAACAAAAAGGGGATGAAAGCCATTAGTCACCTGTTTTTTCTTATAGAAGCCCTTCCTGTCACAGTTGGGTATGCGAAAACCTCGAGGGTTGAGTGCGTTGCTGATTTTAAGGCTGCTCAGGATGCTCTCCATTTCCCGCCGGCACGGCCCCTTAGCAACAGTGGCAAAAAAACAAAACAAAAAACAAAACACACATCAAACAACAAACAACACTCGTGTTAAGGACTCGTTTAGACACTCGTGGATACAGATCACCCGCAATTCCAAACATTTACGGCAAAGCGAAGGCTGTAAAGTCACGCCACAAGCGTCATGGTGACATTGATTCCTGCTCTTTCTACAAGCATTTCTTCAGGTGCTTAAGGAGGGTGATGCCTACTTGGCTAGTGGGTTGCTGTACAATGTGCCCAGGCATGATTGCCCCATGCACATGCACCCCCCACACCCCACCCAAGTCTCCAGTATTTACATTTCACTCAACACTTCAGGCCTGAGCATGCTTGCATCATCTCCACACAGCTTTCTGTTGTATTTGGAGCCAAAGAACAGCGTCTCTCTCCAACGAGAACAGGCGTGGGCAAACTACGGCCTGGGGGCCATATGCGGCCCGTTAAGCTCTTTAATCCGGCCCGCCAAACTTGAAGAAGTGATATTGATAGTCAGTCTGTCATAAAATAGCTGTAATTCACCCTTTTTTTCCCCCAGTGTTTTCAGAATCATTTCAATAAAGAGCTAAAACACTCTGGTGGTTCTGGGTGGTTCTGGGTAGTTCTAAGAGCTGAACACCCTGGTGGTTCTGGGTGGTTCTAGGTGGTTGTAAGAGTTGAACACCCTGGTGGTTCTGGGTGGTTCTGGGTGGTTCTAAGAGCTGAACACCCTGGTGGTTCTGGGTGGTTCTAGGTGGTTCTGAGAGCTGAACACCCTGGTGGTTCTGGATGGTTCTGGGTGGTTCTAAGAGCTAAACACCCTGGTGGGGCTCCAAAGACGCTGATTTGGTTGCAGCTTTGCTTTGCTTCATTTTCCATTGACATTAAAGCAACATGTTTCCTCCATGATATCCCAGGATAGATTGTTTCCTCCAATGAGGTTCCTCACCAAAACACTCCATCCATCTGCTGCTGCTCCGCTACCCCCCCTCTGGTTCATTTTAGAACCCAATGTGGCCCCGCCAGACAAAAAGCTTTCCCACCCCTGCACTCGAATGACAACTTTTTGTTAGAATAGGTATAGTTTTCACAGAGGCCGCTGGCTGTCGCACTCACTCGCAGAATTTGGTTGCAACATTTTGTTTGCTAAGATGACGTCTCATTGCATCGAACTCTTGGCAATCATTTTAAGAACACAGCATCAGATCATGATGTCCTTTTGTCTACCATCTAAAGCAGCGTTTCTCAACTGGTGGGTCACGGCTTCAAGGTCAGTTTGTGTGTATATATATATATATATATATTTATATATATATATACATATATATATATATGTATATATGTGTGTGTATACATCTATATGCAGTGTCATTTGAGTCCTGAGTCTCCACCAGTTGAGAAGCACTGATCTGAGGCACAGCAGTCATCATCATAAAACTGAAGCTAAACCAAATGCAAATGCAATCCAGCTAAGCACGCCTTCAAACTACAGTGTGTCGGTGGTCGGTGGTCCCCTGCTGGGAAAAAAAAGAATTACAACCAGCAGCAGCCTTGTGTGATTCAGAGCCCTAATGTGATCCAAACCATTTAAACACTTCAACAAGTGATTCATGGATCTTGAGAGATTGGTGTGAATGCAGCGGTGATTGGCTCATTTGTCGCTGTTGGAACTCACACTAGGCAGGGGTTGAAATAACAATTTGATTTATTAATATAAAAGAGCGACGCACTGACGTCAAAGCTTTGACAATGACCCGTCTCCACACTTGGTAATGTTACCTGTTTTTGTTTAAACACCTTTGACTTTTTCACTATTTTACGTTTTTGCACCCGATTTTATAACTCTGACACACCATTTGTTACGGTTATGCATTCCTGATGCAACATCGGGTGTAGGGTCTGGAGCCAAAGTCTTCAAACGGAAGCTTCTGACGGAATTGTTCCTGACATGCAACCAGAACTATGTTGTTACATGACAGAACTTCAAGACTCCTTTAAGCACTAATTGCTTTGACGAGAGACTCGTCCACAAGGCCTTCTGTGTGAACCTAGTGGGTTTTCTGCCATGCACGTGCAGGAGGTAGCACATGCATGCATGCCACTACCTACCACAAACAGATATGATGTGCATTCTTTCCAAATGGATCCATTCGTATGACATGGAAAGCCAGTAGTCTAAAGGTTTAATTAAAAACATAACAAAAACAACTGTTCATTATCTTTTTTTTGCTCTTAACTTCAGGCGTTGGGTGCTGGGGTCCATCCCAGCTGACTGGACGAAGCTGGGGTTAAACCCGGGACAAGCTTGGGGAATATTTATTTTGTGGTAAAAAAATATATATATATTTGACAGATTTTACTGGAGTATAGTTTATCACGCTTTTTTTTTTTTTTTTTTTTTACTCAAAAACTTCATTCATAATATACACACGTTAATCCTCCCAAGAACAGAAATAATCCAGGGTTTGTAGCAGAAGGTTTCTATGTTTGGGTGTGACTTACATACTCAGTCTCCCTCTTGTTCTCCAGGGAGAAGTTGTGTATGTCTACGTTGGCTCCTCCCGACAGTGACTCCACCTTGTAGCTCTGCGTTTTCTTGTTCTGATCCTTCTGGATTAACTTGTTATGCAGATGAGTCCTAGTGTCCATAGAGCCACGACTGTGGCCACTCTTCACAGTCACCGCGCCAGGCAGGACTGTCATTGTCGCTGTTGCGTTGGCAAGAACGTCATCCACCTGGTTTGTATCTGTATGGGGGAAAAAAGGACAATTGTCAGTTTGCAACAGCAACAATTACTACCACTACTACAGCCACCGACAACATAAACAACGGTTTTAATGTCATAATAATGGGTTAAAAAGTCCGTCAAACAGTAAAAAGTAGAAGTAGTGACTATGAAGGCAAGATGAGACGAGAGACGGATGTTGAGATGAGGAAGCATATTAATAACGTGGCGCTGGCAGAGGCTGGTGTCAAAGTGTCAAAGACAGAGATGAGACCACCTGACTGTCAAGAAGCAAAGGAGGGGGCTCGGAACTCTTGGCCCTAATATAGAAGGGACTAAAACGAGAAGCCGGGTGCCCACTCGCTCGACTTGCAACACCGAGGACGCAGTCACGGAGGATCCAAAAGAAATTTGGAGGCGACCCAAGGAGGGATGACAGGAGCGCACACGCAGCAGTGGCTGGCTGGTACACGCACGCATTTCTGAAATGTCCGGTCCAATGTGCCGGACGAGGGCGCTTCGGGGTCCGGGTATGTTGGGCAGTGCTGTAGTCTAGTTTATTCTAGTGGGTGTACTTTCCCCAGACACATCTGTACAGCAGCAGCTGCTTCAAAACAATGCAAAACAAGAACCACCGCCATGCTCAGCAATGCATTAAGTATCCAGCTTCCGTATATAAATAAGCTTGTGAAAGGCTGATGATGTCATAGTCTAAATGTATCTGTATTGTAAGCAACACAAGATACATTTACAGCTGGACTTTAATTGAGAAATAATTGAATAAATGATCAAGTTTCAGCAATCAAGTGCAAAAATTGGTGCAAACATAAATAAATTCTCTGCTGCGGCACAAAAGCAATGTAAAGCAATGGTTGCCTGTCAAACACATCAACACAAAACGTCATTTTAATCCCATTTTTAAACAGGAAAGTGAACGTTGTGTCAAAAGAACATCCCGATACGTATCTTTGCACATCTTTTAGTGGTTTTACGGTAATTGGGAACCTTTTCAAGAGGTTATATGTCGAATACCTACGTATCACACATAGAGACTGCACCACTGGACTCAACCTCAGTTTGAAGACATTAACTGTGCTTCTCCTTGGTTTCCACGTCTGCTTCAAGCCTTTACGCAACATCAAGAACCTAAACAATGACTGGAACAAATTAAATGGCCATATATTCTCTCAGAGGGGTGTGGACACTGCCTTGCCTGACTTAAAAACGCCTGCCAATTTTCTTGCATGTTGCAAAAATAGCCATTGTTCATGACCATGGGTGGAAAATACTGGGCCCTGGAAAACATTGTTACTTTTTTATTTATTCATTTATTTATTTTAAGCAATAAGAAAAATCCTAAGTATCCTTACTAGGAAGTCTGGGCATTTTAACACCCAACACATTACGCAATTTGCTTGCATAATGGCACCAGGATAAATAGTCTGTGGTGAGGAGAGCTTGTTAATGTCAGAGTGAGAGGCGGCTCCACGGCCCAGACTGTGGCTGCAGTTGAACAGTTTACCAGTGGAGGCGGCAGAGACACCACAGTTTTAAGCCTCACCCCTAGGATTGAGATTGATTAAAAGATCCGTCCTCTCTACCCACTGACCCCTCACTTGAGATGTCTGTCTGCAGGGTCATACAGAAAGACACACCAATGTACACCCCATTCACACACCTGTGGACAATTCATGCATGTTCTTTAGTCTGTGGGAGGAAGCCTGAGAACCCAGAGAGAACCCATGTAGACACTGGGAGGAACATGCACAGTCCACACAGAGAGGCTCCAGGCCTGGAATCGAACCCACCAACGTCTTGCTTTGAGGCAACAGTGCATGCTAACCACTGCACCTCTTTGTCAGCCAACCTGTGTGCAATCCAATGCACCAAAGGGTGTCCATGTATGAGGATAGCACAGAAGTGGGCAAACTATTTGACTGGTGGAGAAACAATGGGTTGTAAAATGTGCCAGAGGGGGGTGACGGAGCAGCAGCAGATGGATGGAGTGTTTTGGTGAGCCCACCTCAGATTAGGAAACAATCCACCATGGGATATGTAGAAAATCTGCTTGAATGTCAATTGAAAATTAACTGAAGCAAAGTTACAGCACTATCAGTGTCCTTGAAGCCCCACAGTGTTTAGTTTGGCGGGCCGGATTAAAAATCTTAACGGGCCAAATATGGTCTGTGGGCCATAGTTTGCCCATGCCTCGGATAACACATCCATTCACATCCATTCCACGCAATGCTTTTAATGGTGATGAGCAACAAACAGAGATGCCTCTGCTATGATTGACTTGCTGAATAGTAATAGTGTGTACATGTGGCGTCCGTTGGCAATTATTGATTGATTGCTATTGATTCCACAGCACACGCCACGGCCGTGGCCAAACCAAACAACCCGGCAGGAGAAAAACACACAACACACACACACAGAGGTTCCTCGGAAGCTGCGACGTCGGAGGTGCCAAAGCACACAACACACTGTGTGTTCACAATGAGGTGGCATGTTGTGTCGTTTGGAGAACCCAGAGAGAACCCATGTAGACACTGGGAAGAACATGCACAGTCCACACAGAGAGGCTCCAGGCCTGGAATCGAACCCACCAACGTCTTGCTTTGAGGCAACAGTGCATGCTAACCACTGCACCTCTTTGTCAGCCAACCTGTGTGCAATCCAATGCACCAAAGGGTGTCCATGTATGAGGATAGCACAGAAGTGGGCAAACTATTTGACTGGTGGAGAAACAATGGGTTGTAAAATGTGCCAGAGGGGGGTGACGGAGCAGCAGCAGATGGATGGAGTGTTTTGGTGAGCCCACCTCAGATTAGGAAACAATCCACCATGGGATATGTAGAAAATCTGCTTGAATGTCAATTGAAAATTAACTGAAGCAAAGTTACAGCAATATCAGTGTCCTTGAAGCCCCACAGTGTTTAGTTTGGCGGGCCGGATTAAAAATCTTAACGGGCCAAATATGGTCTGTGGGCCATAGTTTGCCCATGCCTCGGATAACACATCCATTCACATCCATTCCCCGCAATGCTTTTAATGGTGATGAGCAACAAACAGAGATGCCTCTGCTATGATTGACTTGTTGAATAGTAATAGTGTGTACATGTGGGGTCCGTTGGCAATTATTGATTGATTGCTATTGATTCCACAGCACACGCCACGGCCGTGGCCAAACCAAACAACCCGGCAGGAGAAAAACACACAACACACACACACAGAGGTTCCTCGGAAGCTGCGACGTCGGAGGTGCCAAAGCACACAACACACTGTGTGTTCACAATGAGGTGGCATGTTGTGTCGTTTGACCCCTGTGAAGCATCCATTCACACAAAATGCGGTGCAGCTGGAGACCCTGTCAACAAGCCCCCACTGCACGTGATGTGGAATGATTGACTGGCAATTATGAATTTTCCACAAAATATGAATTTGACGTTTAGTAGAACAAACAGGAAAATCTATTGTTCTTGTCAGCTTGTGTGTCGGTGAGCACAGCTATGTTAAGGAGGAAATATTAACAATAATAATAATATTTTTTTTATGTGGCACACAGCAGAATTTTACGCACGAGTAACTTCAGCTCGATTGTGTGTGTTTGTGTGTCGTTTTTTTTTTTTTTTTTTTTTATGTCTTTCTTTAATAGGCGTTGAGGACTCAAAACGTTCAGGAAGCCTGCGGGATTTGTTGAAGCAACGACGACACGTCAAGTGCGCAATGTCAGCAGCGGCATTGTCGTTTACATTGGGAGGCGTGCACGGAAACTGGAAGAGAAGCCCGAGAAGACGCGCAATAAAGGTTTTCACCGAGGGGGTGGGGGGGGAGGACAAGTCGAAGCGCACTGGACGGACACGGCAACCAGGAGCTCGCGATGAGTGGGTGGTAGGAGGGGGGGGGCGCCACTGCTGACTGACCAACTTTGAAGACTTGCACATGCACATACACACACGCGCGCGCGCGCGCACACACACACACACACACACACACACACACACACACACTACCAACGCGGACTTCTTTTCGTACCTTGTCGAAGAACACCGCTGTGGAGTCTGTTCGACACACACACACACACACACACACACACACACACACACACACACACACAGCACCAGCGCGGACTTCTTTTCGTACCTTGTCTGGGAACGCCGCTGTTGGCTCTCCTGGCCCCGCCGCCGCTGGAACACACTCCCCGGCCCTCCAGCAGCGCCTGCAGCGGGCGCCTCTCCCCCGCCCGGTGGCGGCAGGCTAAGCCGGAGCCGCAGCGCGCCGTGTACACTCCACACGCTTGACCCTCGCCGAGGGCGCACGTCATGCAGCAGCCGCAGCCGGGCTCCCGCACCCGTTCCGCGCACTCCCTGGGCAGCGGCTTGCACAGCAGCAGCGCGCCGACGTCGCACGGCTCGCAGCGGACGAGCGGCCCCACGGCGGCGGCGGCGGGCCGCCAGAGCGCCGCCAGCGCGGCGAGCACACAGAGCAGGCGGGCGGCGGCGGCGGCGGCGGGCATCGTGCCGATCTAGAGCCGGTCACAGGAGGGCAGCGGGTGAGTCGCGGCGCAAGCTCAGGAGGACTCTCTCTGACACAGCGAGCCGGTCGGCCTTCTCCATCTGTACTTTCTTTTACGCGAACTTGCTCGTTTTATACAGACCGGGGGGGAAAAAAGAGAGAGCCAACAAGTCACACCCTCCTCTGAATGAATAATGTAAACGGAGATCCCCCTCTGATATGAGGGGACGGCTGCATCCAGCCCGAGGAGAAGGCAAAAAAAAAAAAAAATCAGCTGAATAGAATAGAATCGAATCGAATAGAATAGAAACTGTATTGTCATTGTAAAGGTTGACAACGATATTAAGTGCCAAACATCGGTGCAATAGAACATCCTAAATCGACGCTAAAAAAAAAAGAAAAGAAAAAAAGTAAAGAAACAGAGTAATAAAAGCAACTATTAAAATCAATCACCCATACGTACACACAAACATACACTCCATCACCCTGAAGGATCACCCTAAACCTTTTTATCTTTGGCTTTTTATGTTGTACTGATTGAGATACTTGAGTCGAATGTCCCTCAAGTCCCAGTGACAAGTTGTGTTTTTTCCTATTTATAGATGGATGGATGGATAAATAGATAGATTATTCTGCTGACAGGGAGGTTTTTGTTTTATTAGCTGCTCCCACACCACTTGAGGTTCCCTCACCACTGGCCACATCCCCAGCTAGGATCAATGCTATTGAATGAGTGCATGTGGGTGCCATTGGTGATGTCACCATGCAAGTATAAACACACCTGGTCAAGGTGCGCAGGTGGCCACCCAAAACCATAATACGTCTCTTTTTAACTCTCAACCGCATACAAGTTGGAGAGGTGTTGTTTGACTGCGGTGTCTTGCGTAAGCTGCTGTCTTCTGATGCACATGTCAGTTGGAATAGCAGGCGTATACCACCTCGCACGTGCAGAGCGGACCGCATAGCCGCTCGAGGAACAGAGGCACTGCTCACTTTTCAGGGACCCCGGCCTGCGCAGACCTGGCGATCTGGCACTTTATATCCCACTGGCCAGAGTCCAAGCTCTCTTCCCAGCCAGCCACTTAAAAAAAGACCCCCCTTTGCCCAAGAATGACCACACAGAATTTCAAGTTATTTGAAATAGAATGTTCAGATTCTGCAGGCTCAGCTTTGGCCCCCACTCCTACGTATCCTACTGCTCTGCAATAACAAACGCAAGAAGGGGGTACATACTAGGAAAATAAAGCAATCAGTATTGTCCATTGTTTGAGTTCTACCAAAGAAGCAGAAAAATTGTTAAGACTGCATTATATAAAAACAAGCAGAGGGTAAGGAAAGGCCCAGGAATAGCAAAGAAACTGCCCGAGCTAAGCTTGTTTTCTTCTGATTTGACATTTTTGTCCTTCTGCACTTTTGACCACATATGAAATTTCATGTTTGTTTATTTATTTATTGTCTGTTCACTTTAAAAAAAAAAAAAAAGAAAAAAAAAGAGAGAAACACTTTTGTCTCTTTTGTGTACATATGGTTGCTTCCCAGGGCAATAAATTAGCAGTGAATGGTATTCACAAGTTTGGAGAACAAAAGTATTTTTCCTTTTTTTTAAGAATTTACAACTTTGCAACTTTCAGCTAAATTGGAGATGCTATTTTTATACCTCTTTGCCCAGAAACATTCAAACTTTGCAATGTCGTTGGTGATATTCCAAGTATTTCTTCCACGTGTCCATAGATTTTTTTTCTTCTTATCCGGAAGTGGGTCACGTGGGCAACAGGCTTAGAATGGTATTTCAGCTCTCCTTTCGAGCAGTGCTTTCCAGCAACTCATGGGTGACCTGAGATCCTCCCAGGCCAGGCCAAATATAAAGTCCCTTCTGTGAGTCCGGAGCACATTCAGGGGCCTCTGCCCCAGTCACACTTTGTATGGTCCACCCTAAAGCATTGGCTTATTGCAGTGCATGGGCCCGGGCAGATTGGTGCCTTTGGCACAATTTTAACCTTGTGTCACCATCATGTAATTTGAATCAGAATGGTAGGCTATGGATCTGCGCAAATGGTGCCAGTTGGTGAAAAGAAATAAGAAATATATATTTAAAGAAATAAAATAAAAACTGAACATTGGCATTCACACCCTTATGTTGTTAAGGCTCTAAAAAGTTGTGATCCAACTAATTAACCGGCTGGGGATCGAACCTACAACCTACCAGTTCCAACAATACCTACTGCAGTCATGCTTCGGCCCAGTTCTGAGTTCCCAATGTGCCTGTGTGCATGTTTTGCACTGTGGGAAGTAGTTGGTGTACGTGAAGTGTCCATGCAGACACCGTGAGAACATGCAAATTCCACCCAGACAGGCCTCAGGCCCCGGGACCAAACCCACAATCTTCTTGCTATAAGGCAGCAGTGCTAACCACTGCACCACTGTGTCACCCAACCCATGTCCAAACAATAACTCATTTAGATCGATAGAAAAACAGATAGATGGATGGATCCCTTAAAGATTTTTTAAAATTATTTATTGTGCATCCTTACTTGTAAGCGTGCTTGGTGCCAGAACAATTTAGGTCAGAAGTTGATGTTTTACTTGTATCATCCGATCTGTGACTCTATGTTCTGGACACTTGAGTGAAGGCAGGTGCACAGCTGTCAACGGATCACCACCTAGTGGTGAGTTGGATCAGGTTGCAGGAGAGGATGCCAGACAGAGCAGGGAAGTCCAAATGAGCGGGTGCACTGGGAACATTTGGTCGATATACTGTCAGATATTCAGTCACCACCTCCAGGAGAGCATTCCGTGCATGAAGATGTTGGTACTGGGCTGGAAATGCCAACTGCTAACCTGTACCGGAGAGTTGGGCAATGGAAAGAGCACTTTGAGGAGTCTCCAAATCCAACTGCCATGTTATTGGCAAGAGCTCGGGTGAGAAGACTTGGGAGAAGACTCATTACCAAGGATGGGTGAGATTTGTCCTGAGACGCTGAAGGCTTGTAGACACCGGACATCGTGAGACTTGTCTCGTTAACAGTGTGTGAGGAGTCGCTGGATTGGTTTCATTTTTCAAAAAATGGAGACTGGCAATCTTTATCCAGCAATATCACAGTTGTCAGTCTTCTGGAACAAAGGTATACATTTGGATGCTGGAATGGTTGCTTCAGCTCAAACCTGAGTTCTGCATCAAGTCGTATGGGTAGGGTAGTGAGCATATAGAGATCTGGAGAGTGCTCAGAGAAGGGCTGCTGCTGCTGCTTGGTGCTGAAAGGAGCAA
Organism: Nelusetta ayraudi; assembly: GCF_046127955.1. Taxonomy (NCBI): domain Eukaryota; kingdom Metazoa; phylum Chordata; class Actinopteri; order Tetraodontiformes; family Monacanthidae; genus Nelusetta; species Nelusetta ayraudi. The sequence goes on from NW_027466134.1 coordinate 5,067,595, forward strand.
ACTGAGGTGGTTCTCGTATCAATTCAGGAATCCTCCAGGACACCTCTCTTTTGAGGAGTTCCAGGCAAACCCACTGGGGCAAAGGCCCATGAATGTTCTCAGGACTTGCAGCAGGGACTATGTACAGTATTTGGCCTGGGACGGAAGGTTCTTGGGTCACCCATTTGTTGCTGAAAGGCATTGCTAGAGAGAAGGACAGCTGAAATACCCCTCTAAGCCTGTTGCCCATGTGACCCACTTCCAGATGAGCAGAGAAACTGGATAGATAAATGGATTAAAACCTTTTTTTTGAAGTTTTATAATTTGTGGAAATTATGATCTACGCATATTAACCTCGCTAATTGTTTTCTTGTGAAAGAGTACTTTACTGTCACTGAATATGTATAGCATAATGGAAATTGACTTTTTTTAAAAAATATTTCCCTAACTCAGTGGTCCAGTGGTAGAGTGTCTGCCCTGAGACTGGGAGGTTGTGGGTTGGATTCCCGGCTGGGTCACGCCAAAGTCTATAAAAAATGGTACCGATTTCCTCCTCTTGGCACTCTGTATTCGGGGTTGGACCTTGGAGGTTAGATCACCCAATGATTGCTGAGCGGATACGTTTCACATCCTTTGCTTTGTAAAAAAAAATTGCAGTCCCGGTACAGTGCAACACAGTACATAACTGATGTTATTCTGCCAGCACAGCCATTTCCAGTCCTATTTACTTCTCCCAGTTGGGTTGATTTTCAATCAGGGGAAAGATTAAAATGTAATTTGGTTGAATGATGTTGACCATGACTTGCAAGGAAATGGGAAACATAAATAATGTGTTCTGCCAGTTTTCTGATGAGGAAAATCATTTGTCGATCTTTAGCTCAGCCGGATTAATGACTGCAAAGACAAGCCTCGTCTGTCACGGGGGAAATGAAGAGCTGCTAATGAAGCAGGGTGCATTGTTGCTGTCTGGAACATAGGTGCTCACAGACAGCATTGAGGACCACAATGATTGCCAAGCGATGTGTGTGTCTTTCTGTGAGACAAATGTGCATGCATTAAAAAACAAAACAAAGATTGAACATAAATCGGTGTTCTTGGGCAGGTATTTGCTTTTTGGGATGTTTGGTAGCCTTAACAGAGTTTGTTCTCAGTCTTTCATGAGACAAAAAACTGCCGCAAAATGATTTGACTTTCCCACATCTGGCAAGGTTTTTGAGTATTTCTTGTGTTTTCTCCCAAAAAATAAATAACCAAGAGTTATGGGTCTATCATTGTGTCCCAGGCCCTAGCCTGTAGGTAGAAGTGTGTGGTAAAATCTGTTGAACTGAGTGACTAACATTATGGGTTATTTGATTACAATCAAAACATGTGGCCGTCCAACCTAGTACTTTTACATGTTTTTATTACTAAATAACAGCAAAGAAGATGACAAGTAACCTTATGAGAGATGCCAACTTGGGTGGTAGACATCTGCCTTTGTTAACCACTGTGCTCAGGCCCCATTAATTTGTCTGCTTTGAGGTTTGGACTGACAGTTGAATCATTTTTCCAAAAAGTATGCGACTGCTGTTGCGTTTCTGTGAAAGACTCTGAAATACTTCCCTCAGTGTACAGGACAGGGGTAAATAACCATGTCGAATCATGTTTGTTGTGTGTTCTCCAGAAAGTTTAGCTGTGTTCCCTAAGCAGAAATTATAGTGAGTTGCCTGGAAGCACAGGAGTTATACAGACTTGCCACACTCGGGGTCGTAGAGGTACTGGAGTCAACTGCAGCTATCTGGGAGGGTGAGGGGAGGGGGAGGATCACCCTTGACAAGTTGCCAGACCCTCATGGTGTGAAAAAGACATTCACCCTCACACTGGATAGTTCATTCTTAAACATTTATAATATATAAAACATAAACCAGTAAAAATGGAGATCAATTTTGAGCACAGTTATTTTCCAATTGTGACTTTGCGCTCAACTTTGCAGCGACAAACTCCTCCTGTTGTGTCTGTTTTTAATAAATTGTAGGAATGAACACAGCCCGACCGCTCTCTGTCACTGTCTGCATAACATAGAGCACATCTGGAGGCAAGAGGAGGAAGGAAAAGAGGAATGTGTGGAGCTCAAAGGTGACTAAAGAAACAAAAGGAAAAACGTTCTTCAGCTTTTTAATCAAAGCGGCTGCATGTGGGGGCAACAGTGTTAGGGTTGGAACACGTGTTGAGATGTGTTGGTGGTTTGTTTGGCCTCTACTTAAATTTGGCAAGCAGGTCTCAGCAGGAGGTCCACGTTTTGCGCAGCAACATGCTCTGACTTCGTCCACCCTTTCCGTTTTGAGTTTTTGTGACGTTGCAGAGGTGATCTTTATGCACGTGTCATCCCTTTAAAAGCACATAGTTCTTGACGATCGCGGTAAACTGTGTATGTATATGACAGTGATGGGATCCTGATAATTCTTTTTTCATTAGACTGGCAGGTTGTCCTCGCTCTCTTCTGCCTGCCTTTCAAGTCAACCGGAGGGTTTTTCTATTATGCTGCTCAGCTGTGGAGATGATGGCTGCTTTCTTAGCATGATGAAGCAATCAGCTGGCTGGAATAGTGATGCAGTGGTTAGCACCGTCACATCGGAGCAAGAAGGTTGTGGGTTTGATCCCCGCACAAATATAAAAAGACACTTTGTTACTGCTTCCATTACATGATATCTTTATTGAGTGCGTATTTACACTTCACAAATGATGCATAAAGGTTTGGTCGGCTAACCCAAACCCAAACCCTGATCCATCACCTATGAAGTATGAATACACAATTAATAAACACGTCATGGATTTGCTGGCAGGCACATTAGGGAGCAAAACATCTGTAACTGCTAAAAATGTGTTATTGAAATAGTAAATGCAGCACCATGACAGGAACAGGTTGGTTAAACAGGCAGTGCAACACCTTTAGTTGAACTGACATGCCTAAAAGTCCAGCTCGAGCAGACTTAGCTGTACACAAAGGCAACAGTAATGTTTTTTCAGGCACCTTTTTCTCAGCAGTGCTTTCACGGCTGGCTGGCTGCAGGAGGGAAATGCGACCATGAGGCAGAGATACAAGGTTAGACAATCTCTGCTGGTGCGCTCAGGTTGACTAACTCAAGTGACACTTTCCTGAGAGTGGGCCAATTCCAGGCTGTTAAGAGGATCAGTTTCTCCTTCCTGTCCTGACATACATACCGAACAAGCCCCACTCAGAGGTGTTCAGGCTTCAGGGACTTTGCTGTGAAACACTCCTCCTCACTTTCTAAGCAACATGCGTCTGCCCAGTGTGGATGGGATCAGGGAGTGTTTGAATGCAAAGACAAATTCCCCACTAAGAGGATTGAGTTCTTAAACCTCACTCATACAAACTGTAACACCTGGTAGGCAGCGAGCGAGGCCAGTGGAGCAGCCAGAGTAGCTTCAGAACTATTTCGATTTGACTGACATAACTGAGGGAAAGTAATTTAGATTCAGACTTCAAACAGATTAAAAAAAAAAAAACCCCGTGATACAGCAGATTACAGAGGAAGACAGACTGATAAACGTGGCTCTAGAAAGATGTTCAGTGGAGATGTCACCTCTGGAGACACTGGCGTGTTTTCCTGGTCAGGAAAGCCTTTCTAGACCTCCAAGAATGGATGCTAGGGGGAGAGGGTTGAAGGGAGGAATTACACCATTTCAATCATTAACACATTTTAATTCAAAACAATTAAATGTCCAGAAATGTCAACATTACACATGGAAAGCACCACTTAAGCAGTAAAATGTAAACCTCTGGAGTAGGTGGGAAGGTTCTTCTCTGGGCGTTGGGGAGGGGACTGAGCTGTGTGATGCCTGCCTATTAGGTTGATCACAAGTAGACAATGAAGAGCCAAATTGAATTTTTGGACGTCAACTACTAAGATGATAGAGGAAATACACATGTTGTGTCTTCCTACTCCAAAAGGAAGCAGGTGTTGCCAAGGAAGGCCGGAGTGCAGAGAGAGCGGACAGACTTACGTGTGAACGGAACACATGTATATCTTGACACGACAGAGCCTGACCCGACACTGTGCAGGTGCGTGACACGGTGGGCTAAAAGGCATCATGTCCTGCACACCAGCGGTAGAGTGGCTCTGGCTGAACCTTCAACCTGTTGCCTGACACGCTGTTTGGATTGCGGGTGACTAATTAGCTTGGATGTGAGGTCCTTCAACTGCAATGTCTCCTGGCCGTTGCACTCAAGGGGCTGACAGCGGCTCTGGGCAGCACCTCGCTGTGACTGCTGGATGCTGGATGTGGAGAAGGGCTGACAGGCTGTATAGGGCAGGTCAACTGTGGCTGTGATGTTCAACATGTATGACGGTCTGCAGAAACAGAAAGTCTTAAAAACCTCTGTCCAGAGAAAGTTTGCCGTTAAAGGTCTTCTGGTTGGGATTTAGGGACATTAAAAAAATGCAATACAGTATGTATTCATTCCCACTTAAATAAATTAAAAAAAACAATAAAACTTTAGTTAAAAAAGAACCAGGTCCCATTTCTTGTCCTTTATCATGATGCACCACAGTGTTTTCTAAAGCACAGACGAGCCATGATTTTCACGTTTTTGATTTGAGTTTCCACCAGGATGTCTAAACTGCACTGTGCTGCAAACAAATGAAGGTCTCTGGATTTTCCACATGTGCAGCACCAGTGTTCCTCGCACCAGTGACTGTGTGAAGGACACGCTGAGCTCTGCAGAATAATGCGAGGGAGAGTTGGGAAGAAGTTATTGGCTCCCCACCGCTTATCGCTTTGCAGAGAAGGGAGGGTAATGAGGCAGCGGCAGTGGGGTGGGTAATGGGGTGGGGGGTAAAATCGACTGGTAAATACTTCATGTGCCTCTGTCGGCGGTGGAAAAAAAAGAGAAAATGTAATCTCGCTCCAGCTTTTAAATCTCTCCCCCGCAAGACCTCGAGAATGTTTCCCATCACAAAGCAGATTAATCTTGTGCAACTCATGCACAGTCACATCCCCGTCCTCTGGTGTTGCGCTAAGGCTCCGTAGGAGTCTGCTGGCCGAGGGATAACAGGCTCACGTTCAGTGTCAGGATTAGGATCTGATTTGTCGGGGGCGAAGAGGGGAGGGGGGGGGGGATAATAAAGACACACGGATGAAACATGACGACGAGAAGAGTTGCTGTGTTTCCGACCTGTTCCTGTAGCACCTGCTGGAGAAGATAGGAGGCTACTCTCCAACCGTACCTTCGACAAGTTCACTTATTTTTGTTTTATTTCATCTGTCGTTACCAGCGGACACCAGTCTGACTTGGCTTAATAACACCAAGATAATTTCCTTACTCAATATCTTTGAATAAAAAGTAATACTATGGAAAAACTCAATTGTTGCTCCAATGTCTTGAAAAGTGTTTATTTTTTAAATGTACTGTAAATAAGTGTGTACACCATAAAAAAAAATATGGGGACCAGTCTGCAGATGAAGTCTCTTACAAGAAAGATACAAGAGTGAAAATGGATCACTGGCAAGGGACTTCCTTTGTTTTCAAGGAGCCGTCCACGCGAAATTCATATTTCCTGACCATATAGTCTAATGTATCTTTGGCACAGCCACTTGTGAAATTCCACATGTGAACTTTATTTCTGACACAAAATATTTGTGAGCTACTTGACATAATGAAATAGAGAAAGTGAACAAGTGGTGAAGGGTAAAAGCACACTGTCATACACACAAACAGACTCACTGGGGCTCTCACACACACACATGCATATCCTTTCTTGGAAAACCATAAGTTTCTAATTATATCCTGGGTTTCAAATAAAATGCGTTTACGGCCAATTCTTTGTGTAAATGCCATTCCAGTCTGTGTGGAGAGTTGTAACCATTCGTACCCCAGAGACAATAAATAGTTTATTGCTTTTATTTGTCATGGCTTTATGATGTATTGCCAAACCTCAACAGAAAAGGGCATATTTTCCTCTCACGACTGTGTGATTTACCAAGCGACATGAGGGTGTCTGTATTTTCAAACTCCGGCAACATGTAGTGTAAAAACCTCTTCAGCTACAATGTTGAGCACAATGACAGTGAGATAAAAAAAAAAACAGAGACAAAAGTTTCCATTTACACAGAGGAAATTGAATGTACAGATAAGCATGTCTCCCAAGGTCAGCCAGATCCGACTCGACATAATGACTGGCTTTGACAAACATGAAGAATACAGACAAAGGTAAAGAAGAAAGAGCGTATAGATTAGGTCAGTGGGGATGCAAAGACTTGGTCAAGCATGAGCCCTTCCCCTCCGAGCTCTGAAAGACCTGACTCCCCTCCCTACTTTGTCCTCACTGACCCTGAAGTCTCCACGGAGTGATTTTAACAGGCCACAAAGAAGCAATAGTTCACACTTTTTGGTCCCCCTCTTCTTTCTCTCCGTTAGCTGCTTGTCCACCTCCTTGCATTCTTTTTCTTTTTCCATATCTGTCACCATCTTTGAACTTTTCTTAAAGGGCTGTGGCATTCTCGTTCCTTTTTGATGATACTAAAGTTGCAGTAAATTCAAGCAGGTAATTCTGTCAGCGTTGAGTCTAGTGATGTGTCTAAATTTGATTGACGAACTCTATTGTGTTCGAACACTCCAAATTGAACAAACATATCGATAGTGCTTATGGTCCTTGCAGCTCTCTAAGAAAGTTAAGGTGCTAAACCAGCAATCCATCGCTGCTATGGAAAAGTAGAACAATCCTTGGTGTCCTTCAGGACTGTGGCCAGACAGACTGAGAACCACAACTCTGGGATCTCTTTGCAGGACTTCCTGGACTTTTTAAATACTGTCATTATCACATCAACGTGACAAAAATAATCCAGCACTTCTTTCAAAAAGCCAGTGACAATTTATTTTCTCTTGAGTCGGCTTTACAAACACCCCACACAGCTCTCACTAGAAACAATCCGTCTCTCAGACCCCATTGCTACTTGGCTGCAGAAGTTTTTCCCCTTCACCTGTATATCAGTCCTTGATGGAAGTGATCATTAACCAAGTAATATGTGCTGCAGCCCTTTGAAATAGCAATAATCAAACCACGTTTTAATGTTTTAACCGACAATATGTTTATATGTATGTTTTAGTCGACTACAGGTTGATGTTTAACCTCTCTTAGATTCTGGATAAAGCTCATCAATTAGATATTTACCCATCATAAAGGAGCTTATTTAAAGGTTTTTAGATGGATAATAGTTTATACATTTCTATAATACATCTTCCTACACATCCAAGTGACCTGTGGAGTTCCACAAGGGGCAGTACTTGGACAAATTGTTTTCGTCTAACACCGATATATTTTTCTGCACAGATGATACCCAAATCTACGTCAATCAACTAGATCGAACAAATGGTTTAGTTAAGCTTGTTTAATCTGTTTTTAGGGTATAAGAGCCAGGATGACCAGCAACTTTGCGTCACCAAAAATGATTCGACTGACTGCCATATCCTAATTAGGATGTGGTAGTTTCATAGAGGAGCTAGGAGACGGAAAAACACAGTCCTGAAAGTCGGAAATCTTTTATTTCTTCCCCCTTTCCTTGCCTCCTTGAAAAGAATCCTGGTTTGAATGTTTGGCCTGATCCGGTTCAGTCCGATCAGACGGCCCTTCCAGGTTCTGTTTTCCTCAACCGAACTCTTCCCCCTTTCCTTTACAGACTAGTGTGTGTATGTGTGTGTACATATACATATGCGTGCCGTTCTATATTTGAATTATTTATTTATATACATATTTACAGTATATCTCTACTTATATAAAGAGAGCTTTGTACGTAGTTGGTTGTTCACCCTACAACTCACACTGGCCTGTCTGCCACTCTGCCTCCCTGTATCTCTATTGCTATCTCTTCTTGCATTTTTTTTTTTTTAAATGTCCTTTTCACCCCAACTGGGCAAAGCAGATGAGCGCCCTCTGGAGTTTGAATCTGCTCCAGAAAACGAAAAAAAAAATGTTTTTTTTTTTTTGTTTTAACCAAATGAAGACAAAAACTGAGCAGCTCACACTCGTGTCACACCAACCAAATGGATTGTGAGGCTCATCCGGAATAAAACAGGAAGAAAAAAGTACAATCAGAAGAATTCAATTTTTGTTTGTCTTTGCCAAAAGTAAAACATTAGACATTTTCAGTCGCTTCGGTCTTGGTAAATGTAAAGACAAGATTGATAGCGTTGATTTTGCGGCGTTTCTCAGTCACCCCACTGGCGAGGACTGGTGGAGACGGATCAGGAGGTTTCAGGAGCCAATCGCTGCCTGGCTGTGTAATCGTCCAATCACCCTGCTGCAACCAATGGGTTTCTCCGCTGTTGGGCAGAAGCCCCACTTCCTGCGTACATAAATCAAATGGGTTGAAAAGAAATTTCCTGCTGTTGTAATAATATCGGTGCCTGTTAAAAGACAATCGATGAGCACAGCAAGAACAACAAAAACGCCAGAAACATTGTTTGAATGGTTGGTGGGGGGAGGAGGGGGGGATGCTGTCGACCTGGCTCTGATGAGATCATGCAATTCCTCAGTGTTCTTGCATCAGGGCACAGCATATACCTGTGTTGCAGCAAAGGGTTAACCATCCCCCTCAGTGTGGCTATGGAGATACATGCAGTTATGCACACACCATTAAACACACGTTAGCCACCCATGCATTTATTATATATGCCTCCACTAATCCCGCTGCCTCCGTTTTCTGTACGTGTCCTGTACCCCTCCCATTCTGTACACTCTTTGTTCCGCCACCCCCACCTTTAGCCTAAGTGGCAGGTGGGACATAAAATGTTGGGAGGTCTCAAGCTCAAGACATCAAAAGGACGTATCATGGGTGAGTCACCCCCACTGGCTCCAGATCGTTGCCCTGCAAACATGAGCGCAGAGTGGCTCTGCATCAAAAGAGCAGAATGGAAAACAGGCCGTGATTGGTCACAGTGGAATGTAATCAAAGTGCATTCTGCTCTAATGTTTCACAGCAGGGCCTCAGGACGCTACAGCCATTACCCTCAAATGTCATTCCACTCACTGTATGTGTGATCATCATGTGTGATGACTGCCTGCTGTGTGTGTGTGTGTGTGTGTGTGTGTGTGTGTGTGTGTGTGTGTGTGTGTGTGTGCGCGCGCGTGCATGTGCGCAGGCATTCCTCTCTCTGGTAACACAAGTGTGCTGCCTGCCTGATGCTCTGGAATGTTTTCGCTGATGGAATGCCTGGACTGTCACTTATAAGTGTGTTATACCTAAAGGTCTATGGAGTATGCCTTTGTTTGATTATGTTTTAACTATTGACATGATAACTAAAGTCACCTTGAAGAAATGAAATTGCAATGAGATATCGTTCTTCTGGGGGGGTGGAGGTGCCTGAAATTAAGTAATTTGTCTGCAAAGGAATAAAAAATCTGTTTGTTTTGATTGTTTTCCTTCTACAAAGTGAAGGAAGTCATCGACATAAAACAAAGAAGACATGAACCCCTTTCACACAGAGAAGCCGTCTTCCTATGAAGACGATTCAGATGCGTGACAACGTCAGCACCAGTGTCTCTGTTGGGGTTTCCATGGCTTGAAGCATCAGGAGCCGGTGGACCTTCTACTGGCAGAACTTCTTGCCCACTGAGCTCCCTCAAGCATTCAGATTTAAGATGATCTTGCACTGAAACCACCTTTGAAGTGGCCAAATCAATATTTAACGGCACTGTGTTTACAACACATGCCCTCAACATAAGTGACTCGAGTTATCATAACGTAAACTCAGAGACCTCTGTTGTTCCAGGAATGGTTGTCTGAGCAATTGGGGAAACTGTGACAGAGCTGTATTCCATCTTGTGAATAAAGTGTATTTAGGAAGAGCATAAGATGGAGTGACGGAAGTGAATGTACCTAAGACCTCGTGTCAATGACGTGCCAGTTAGGAGGATCTCTCTCCAACCAGTGCAAATTCATTTTTTTTTTTTACCTTTCTGACAGAATTCATCAGAATTATTACATCAGACTATGACAAGCAGTGTTGAAAAAGATGAGCTGCATAATGACAACATTACACCTATATACATATCACAGCTAACTGTCCGGTATGCATAGCTTACGATACCTGAAGCCATGTCTGTGTCTGTGAGGAAAACACCGGCGATCCCTGGTTATATCAGGACTGACGCAGTACAATAGCCAGCTAGCAACAGGCTAGCATTCTTTTGTGCATTTGTGTGCAGTCAGCCTGTAGCCTGGCGCTTAAATTCATGTCAGTCTTTTTTCTCTAGTTCTCCCTGATATTTCAGAACTATTACCTCAGGAAATGGATGTCATTTCCAACTGAATGCCTTTCACAAAAAAAACTGCGGGTTGACGCGCCGGTTTGAATGAGGAAGAAGTGAAAGTGTTCCAGGCATAGCAACAGTAACCATGGGGGTGGCGGGATTTAGCGAAAGGTGAGTCGTAAAATGTAGGTTATATATTTCAGTCATTACAATATTTATGCCCAATATGCAGAAAACATTGCATTTTAGTGGCATTGAATAATATATATTTTTTTATATAGTATTAGATTTTTTTGGATGACGATGCAATCTCTATAAAACAGAACCAATCTAAGGACATGAAAACTTAACTACTTGTATTTTACAGCAAACAGAGGCAAATGTCGATTTGATTTATTTGTCATTTTACGAAATCACTAAATATGATCATAACTGGAAGAACAAGGCTGAGGCTAGGAAATGAGTTTCCTTCGCTGGCTGGTACAAGGTACGAGGATGATTATGAACAAAAATCAAAATTACAAACATTTACAAAAAAAGATCAAAACCGTGATCTCTTTGAATACTTGTAAGGAATATTCAATCTCCTCCTCCGTCCAATCATAACGCACCGTTTTCACTTGAAGTGAACTGGTCATGTGACCCTGCACGTCACGTCCGCTGACGTGTAAATGTGAAAAAAGTGTTTCTGTGACACTTTTGCGATATACCTCTGAAAAACCACCTCGCGACCTGACAAAAGGTCTTTGAATTGAATATCTCACAATAAAACAACAATAAAATAATTCTATTGTTAGGAAAAACAATAGAATACCTTTAACTACAATCTCGCTAACATCAGCAAATGGCGACTTTATGACATGGAATTTGCTCGTTCATTGCTGTTCACTGTTAAAAAAAGAAGAGCACATGGTTGGAGTCGTACAGAAAGAGTTTGTCTGGTCTGATCTCGCCTGCTCGCTTTCGACGCCAGCCTCTCTGGTCTTGCCCCGCTCCTTCAGCAGGTCTATGTTTAGACAGGATACAGGGCCAACATGGGTAAAGCTGTGTCTTGTCTCCGCACGGTGAATGTGTCAGTGGAGAGCGTTCTAAGCCCTGCTCGTCCTACCTCCCCCACACGCTCCCTGGCAAGTGGCAGTCAGTCAGCTGGTTTGCACTGCTGAGGGGATTTGGTGTTCCACGTAGGCTATTTAAGCATCCACACCTCTTGCTCCCTCTTTGCCTCCCTCTTTTCCATTCTCTCTTTTCTGCTGTCTCGGCCATTCGCTCTCCTGCAACCACATAACATTAGCCTCCCCTAATCCTGTTCGACTCTTTGCACTCCCTTCCCCCATCCACCTTCTTCTTCTCGCTCTATCCTCTGCTTTGTTCTTGCCTGCCTGGTTGTCCAATGCTGCAAGCTTCCTGAGTGCATCATTGCCTCCAGTTGATGATATGTGTTAATATGACGACACACAAGCCATTCAATCCTGCACACGGATGTAGATTCTGAAAGAAAGTGAGGGTTGTTATTATGGTCATTATAATTAGGGATGCACCGATACCAGTATCGGGTATCAGTACGATACTGGGGTTGAGTACTCTACTCGTACTCATAAAATACGTGTCAATATTACTGAAAAGTAAGTAGTTGTACGCTACTTGTTTTGTAAAATGTGGTATCGGTGCAGCCCTAGCGATAATAATGATAATAATAATAATAAGAGGAGGAATAAAGATGAACATTTTTTACTGTACCACTTTACACAGGACCAACATTCTTGCTGTTGCACTTTAACCATTGCAATAATTGGCCATGTGTTTCTGGCACTCCTTGTGTTTGCTATTGTTCATAGAGTTTGTAGAGAATTCGTAGAGACCTTAGCGTATGTTTGTTTGTAAACGTTGGGGCTCTATTGGTTTGCTAGACTGACTTGGGTCTAACACGGGGGTGCGTTTTTACCGATTGCCACAGAATTTTGTCAGATGAATGTTGTTTTCGCAGGGTTGTACCTCATACACTCATGCACTCGCACTTCTTCCCTTCCCTATCTTTTTCTCATTAGCTTCTTCATCTGTTCTTCCTCTGGTTGTATTTAAGTTTATCTGAGAGAAGAAATGGTATCCATGTGTTTTTGTCAGTTTTTTTCTGTATATATTTTACTATGACCCAGATAACGGAGAAATCTGATTGATAAAGATGGAGTTTCTCTTCCACATCCCTCCATCTTTTACACTGAAATGTGTGCGTGTCCCGTCATCTCTGCTGCGTCCTCCAGGGTTATACTGAGCGGCTGAATAAGCTCATTGTCAAGCCTGTGGAGAGTGCAGGTGCACCTCTTCTTTTTCACCTCCGACCCTCAGCCCTCGACCCCACAAAACTCTTTGTGAACTCTATTTACCAGCGACTCCAATGAAACTGCAGTCCATTACCAACATCTTCTTTCTCCCTTTCTCTTCCCATTTTCTACTTCTCTCAAGAAACCAATTAGTGACAATACAAGTAGGTTAGACTCTCTATTCAGAGTGAGCATTGTTAAACACAATACTAGGAAGCATTGTGAGCTAACAATTAGTGGCAATGGGGCAGTGTAGAGTGTCACTGACATTGTTGGGAGTTGCACAAGGCTGGGTTTGTTCCCAAAGAGGGAGTCAGAGCAGGGGATGAGAGTGGAGGGGTTCCCAGGTGCTGAATTGGCCCAAACTTAGCCCAAGTGTCCTGCTCTCACAAGATGATTATCAGCGGCAGGGCTCAGGATACAGGAATGTGTCCCCCGCGAGGGCGTGTTGCTTTCTTTGGGTGTCCGTGTTTATGTTAGCTGTAACCCTACCTGGATGGGATTGTGTGCGCATGCATGCGTGCAATTGCTGTGTTTGGGATTGAATAAGTTTGGCAGATGAAGTGTTTTTTATTTTGTATTTTTTTTGCAGTTGATTCAACTTTGGCTGCAGGTGTGTGAAGAGAAAGGAGGCTCCGAGAAGGAGATGTTGGCTCGGGGTCTTCTCCTGACCCCCGTGGCCCCCCGAGGTCAGGACCCCGGGCCATTAGCCCATGGTAATGCCAACACAGTGGGTTAGCTGCCACGTGAAGGGGCCCGACCCCCACCCTCACCTCCCCTCCCCCACCCCGCACCCCTCCACCACCGCAATGAGATTTTTACTCCTCCTGGTGACTCCTCGCTGGAAGGTCACGACCAGAAGGTCAAGGGTTCAGTCATCATTGTTATCCTGCTCCTGCACACCCCCGGACACACCTCCCAGTTGCAGCATGACATCATACTACGCACACAGTGGTGGAATCCAGAGGCGGGCTGGGCTGCTGACAGCTGATACCAGACTGGGCAGCTCCCTCTGACAGACACACACACACCAAAAGATCAACAAATTAGGTTTTTAGTTCTGCACGTCCCCAGCAAAGTTAAAGACCCGGAGTGGAAAATTAAAAAATAATTTTTTTAATCGACTGACAGCTCTAATATATACATATAAGAGAACCATTCTCTGAGTAGGAAAACCAAATGACTTTGATTGTCCCTCCAGTTTACACTTTCATTAATATCCACTACCAGTCAAGAGTTTGGACTCATACTTCTGATTGAATGGTTTTTCTTTCATAGTCATGACTATTGACATTGCAGATTGTCACTCAAGGCATCAAAACTATAAATGAACACATATGAAATATGTTTTGACAAATATGTCAAATATATTTTCAAACAAAAAAGTGTGAAATAACTCAAACAAGTTTTATATTTTAGATGATGAAAGAAGAAACATGTATATATGTATATATGTATATATATATATATATATATATATATATATATATATATATATATATATATATATATATATATACATATATGTATATATATATATATATACATATATAATTAAGTTATTATATTACCATATATTACACTACAGCTGCCTCAATGAAAACACCTACTCTGCCACTCACTGCCAATACATATATATAACAGTACATTCATACAGTTGCTGTGCTGTGTGGGCTCCACCCTGGTTGAGCCAAGTGGTGATAAATCATCAGCACTCAGATTGACGGCTCCATGCACCACGGCCCCAGGAGAGCATTGATGGCTGCACGGCCGTCCAGCCAGGATGAACGTTAATGCCAGGTCACGACACTTGCAGCTGTTCTCTCATATAATGGTGTTTCTGATACTGTGAGTAGGATTGTCAGACTGAAGGCTGCTGCTGGTGGATGCCTTGGGCCCTGTGTGTGTGTGTGTGTGTGTGTGTGTGTGTGTGTGTGTGTGTGTGTGCTGGCTTCACTGTGGGCAGCCCCCAGTTAAATCTGAGGTGTAAGACAGCAGAGATGTGGGGATTACTGGAGGTGGTCCAAACTGCTTTTCCATTGTGCAGCCACCCCGAAGGACACTGTTCTATTTCTGGCCCTGGTCCTTCTCATTATACCTCCCTCTAACCCCTCCTCTCACTTTATTTATTTATTGTTTTCTCTTCTTCTTTCCCCATTGATTGCTTTGGTTTATTTGCCACCCTCCGTCCCTGGCCTCTTTTCTGTCTCTGCTTTCCTTCCCCTGGCTGTGTGGAGAAAGGAATCTGGGTCATGGCTTCCAAAACCTCACAAGGTAGAAATGCTTAATAATAATACTGACAGGGCAAAAAGAAAGAAATAAAGAAAGTGGAGTATCAAGTGCCAAACAGGCCATGCAGCATGAATCCATCCCAGTGGCAGCCACTCTGCAGAGTGCCAGACAAACGGCAGGGAATTAAAGAGGCCGTGAAAAGTGATTTGATTGCCTTTGGATGTGATTTAGCTCTTTATGAATCAGAGTTGATTGATTGATTGATTGATCAATCCTCAGTGTACACTACACACCCAGGTCCGCTGACTGGTGTGTCTTACTTTGTGTCAATTACATTACACAAAGAAGACAAAAGCTTGTTTGTAAAGCTCCAATAACCCAGAAATTATTTATTGACACTGACTTCACAAGAAGCAGTCAAGATATCTTGAATGATATCATGATATATGATATCATGATATATGATATCAATGTACAGGTACGACCCGAAAAATGAGAATATCCAGTAAGAGTTGCTTTATTTTGGCAATTTAACATAAAAGATGAAAGCACCACATTTTATTGAGCCATTCCACCCAAATTGACATCTCAAGCAGTTCCTTGTTGTAACTTTGCTGATGAAGATTTTCAGCTTATTAAAACCACAAACCTACAAACTCAGAAAATTATTATAAAATTTGAGTTGTTTTTTTTAAGCTGCAAGACCTGATCAGCAAAATGCAAAGAAATAAACACTTGAAATATATTGATTTGCATATTATTCCTTTATATAATATGTCACATTCACCTTTTAAGTTGAATTGCAGAAATACTGCCACCTTTTCAGGATATTCTAATGTTCTGGGTAGCACCTGTACATATCTTGTTTTTATCATTTTCCCTTCTCTCTCTGTGACTTTTGTTGCTGTAACGTGGGATGAATAAAGGTGTTCAGTTCTATTCTATGATATTGAAAGATATCTCCAAGATATACTGAGTGTTGGCAGAGCTGCTGTCTTGGTTTGAGAAGCTCTTTTTCTGGAAAACAATCCCCTGACCTGGGTTTCAGCCCTGAAGGACGCAAGATTGTAAGAGAATTAAGTTTTGTTTGCTGTCAGGAACGGTTGATATATTTTTCTCTTTGATGGCTCGTGAAAAAAATATTCCGTCTCCTCCTCCGTTCAATCATAACGCGCCGTTACCACTGGTCAGTGAACTGGTCACGTGATTGACCTCCGCGTGGATGCGTGGGAAGAACCTCCTCATGAGAGCGTCAGAACCTTCCAGCCATACTGGAGAGGTTTTTCCAAGTGGAGCTGCTTCCATCACCAGTTTTTTTTTATTGCCATATTTAGGTTTAGTTTAATTGTAGGGGCGATGAGAGGCAGCTCATGCCCAAGCAGTGACATCCCAACGGCCACAATCAGAGGGCGCCGTTCCAACGCAACTGGAAGGGTCGCAGCGTTGCAGACAAAAACTCCTCCAATGAAAACGCATTGTTTTGTAACACAGGCAGTTTATACATGATACGGCTGTGTTTTCTTAAGCTTTCTAGCAGATGATGAATTTCTTATGCAATGCGCAGTTTGGTGGTTGTGGTCCTTGCAGTGGTCGTCTCCGACCACCAGACCAAGTACACAAGACAATCACAATATCAGACGCAGTGCATTATCAAGCAAAATTCACTGCAAAAACCACAGCAGCCCTGGCCAGCCCAGCTTCACTGCATTACCCAGTGCTGTACAACTGCATATGTTCACCACACAGTGAGGCAAGGGTCACACTAGCCTGACCTGCAGCGCTGGCACCAAAATATTGATGACCGCAGTTCCAGAGCAAATTAATAGCTGACGATGCCGATGACATTCTCCAATATGCTGAATCAGCAAAAGTGAGTCATTATATTCAATGAGTGATGCAGCAGCTGCATGAGGAGGTACGTGCTTGCACGCACGCACGCACACACACACACACACACACACACACACACACACATAATACCTCCTTCATTAGGCGTATTGTGTGGATGCTGATGTAATGCAAGTTAATCTGTTGGCCTCTAGTTGGCTCGCTGGCCCAGCAGGAGCTCTTTGTATTGGACATTAGCCTGGCCCCGCCCCCCGGAGACAGATTCATCAAGAATGATGCTGATACCCAAGTACCCGGCCCTTTTGTCAGTGCGTGTGTGTGTGTGTGTGTGTGTGTGTGTGTGTGTGTGTGTTTCAGACACTTAAACTAGGGACAATGCAGTGAAGAGGTTGGTGATAAAGCCACTGCTTTCTCAGCATGTGCTCCAGAGCACGTAGACCCACAAATCTTTGTGTTATGCATCACTGTGTGTGTGTGTGTGTGTGTGTGTGTGTGTGTGTGTGTGTGTGTGTGTGTGCACACGTCCTAGACACACAGAAATGTTGCTTCTCGGAACCTTCCATATCTGAACCATATCTCTTGCGCTGCCTTTGTGCTGAACCGGGGTTTTGAAGTTGGTCAGTAGCAGAGGTAGGTTCGCAGTTGGAATCAGTGACCATGTAGATGACCATTTCATACAAGTCCACAGAGTAAGCCAGGAGAGGAGGTGGTTTTGCTGGGTGGACAGCGGGCTGAAGAACATCAGAACATGGATCCACTAATAGTCTCCTCAGAACATGCGATGAAACAGACCAGGCATGGATGCACTGATTCATTACACACACCAGGTGTAATCACACTACCGTCCATAAACATGCGCCATGACTATTCGAATGAACATACTGATAAATGTTTCCTCCACATCAGCAGCTTGGATTTTCACTCCACGCCGGCCGAGGTCGATATGCCGGCTGCATCATTTGATGGTTTGATCCTCCTCCACATTTAATAAGCTGCCAAAAAGACTTTTTGACCGTGTGAATCAACAGCAGCTTCGTTTGAATCGGTCGTCGATTTCCTCATGGAAACTTGCTCGATTTTTTTCAGCTTTTCGTTGAATTGAATTGTATTTCGCTGGTCTAAGTGGCCTCGTGGTGAACTGTGATGTGTCTTGCCATCACCACAGGGCTCGGTGCTGCTGGGCCGGTGTCCAGCACAGCCGTGATCCCCAGTTGCAGGATCAGCAGTAATAGAAAATGGATGGATGAATCATACTTTGGGGAAAGAATGACTCAACAAGAGAGAGAGACTTGCGTTCCCTTTGTTCTTCCTGTTTGTCACGAACAGCACGACTCTGGTGTGCTTCACTGCCAAGTCGGGGCAAGGCGATTCACAGCAAATCTTTCCATTGTAGATTTTTCACTTCTGGTCTTTTAATCGTTTAAAAAAAAAAAAAGTTAAAGTCCAGAAAATCATCAGCAAAGAGTTCCCAGCGTGACGTCTCCACGTCGTTGTACATGCTGCTGTGTCTCAGCTCGTTCTGATTGGCCGCAGCCTGACGTATCTGAAGGCGACGTTCTCCAGAATGGTTCTCATTGGCCCGATAGATCATGTGAGTTCCAGAGGCATGATGGGAAGCGACGCTACTGAGCATGGTCTATTGATGCAGGAAGTCAAAAACATTTTTTTGCAGTCTCTGCTGCTGAGTGAGCAGCTCCATTGAAATGAATGGGAGCCATCAAGCACTCTGGGGGCCTGGTTAGAACAGGCATGGGCAAACTATGGCCCGGGGACCATGTGCAGTCCGTTTTGCTTTTTATTCTTGATTTATTAACTTGAAGAAATTATATTAATAGTCAGAAAATCATCTCTCTCTTTTCAGCGTTTAAGAGTCATTTTAATAAAGAACTAAATAGAGTGAAGCTTCAAAGACACTGACTTTGTTGTAACTTTGCTTTTGTTCATTTTCAATTGACATTAAAGCAACATTGTTTTCTCCATATACCTCTACATGTATATCTGCAGGCCCCTCCGTCAGCCCATTGTGGCCAGGAGTCAAAGAGCTGGGCTACGATCTGGAAAAGAAGCAACAATTGGGGTGATTTATGCTGCTATATAAGGTCGTATTGTGGAGGCTAATTACACGCAAACCATATTTGGCGCACTGACGGAGCGCCACATAACTAATAAAAGAGGAAAGCGGCTCGGTCGCAGGCAGCCGTGCTGTCCCGCGTCCCCCTCGGCCGCCAAAATAGAAGAGGGGATTATTTGTGGGGCTGCTTCACTTTTAGTGCTGCTCTCCGTGCGCGTGCACGTGCGTGCGTGCGTGCGTGTAGGCAATAGCAGCAGCGGTGGACTTAGCGCGAGCTTTAAATAGCTAACTCAAATAAAGTGAGAGGGGGTGGAGGGGTGGGGGGGTCAGGGGGTGGGGGGGATGAGAGGCTGAGAGGGGACTCTGTGAGGGGAGGAGGCATTCCCGAGCGGAAGCCAACCATTGGATTTCTAAACAGCGCTGCGAGCCAGCAATGCCAGGAATGTGATGTCGTCCGGCATCAGAGACGAGCGAGCGAGGCGGCCAGGTGCCGCCGCCGAGCTGAGGCGCCCAGACAGGAGGAGGTGCGCCAGGAAGTGCGAGGTCCAAAGCAGAAGCAGCAGTTGGGGTTGGACGGGGTGGGTGGGGGTGGGGGAGGGGAGGAAAGACAAGACGCCTGCAGGTGACTCAGCATGAGGCTGCAGGTCTGTCTGTCTGTCTATCTGTCTGACTGTCTGTCTGACTGCCTGTCTGTCTGTCTGTCTGACTGCCTGTCTGACTGTGTGACTGACTGACTGTCTCTCTGTCTGTCTGTCTGACTGCCTGTCTGTCTGTCTGTCTGTCTGTCTGACTGCCTGTCTGACTGACTGACTGTCTGTCTGTCTGTCTGTCTGTCTGACTGACTGTCTGACTGACTGACTGACTGTCTGTCTGCCTGTCTGTCTGACTGACTGTCTGACTGCCTGCCTGTCTGTCTGCCTGTCTGTCTGTCTGGAGCAGGCGCTTCCATCAACCCCCCCTGGAGAAGATCTGCGTGCAACACAGTGGTGGAGTCTAGTTTATTCTAGTGCAGGGCTGGGCAAACTCCGGCCCGCGGGCCATATGCGGCCCGTTAAGCATTTTCCATCCGGCCCGCCAAACGTGAAGAAATGATACTCATAGTCAGTGAGTTATTAAATAGCTGTAATTCCATTCATTTTTCAGTTTTCCCAGTGTTGTTTTAATAAAGAGCTAAATAGACACTGATTAGGTTGTAACTTTGTTCATTTTCAATTGACATTAAAGCAACAAGTTTTTTCCATGCTATATCAGAACTTAAAACACCCTTTTAATCACATTTCTAAACTGGAAAGTGAACTTGGTGTCAAACAAGCAGGCTGAAACGTATCTTCTGCGCATTCTTTTAGTGGTTGTACGGTAATTTGGGACCTTTTCTATGGCTATACAGCGTATACCTGCGTGTCACGTAGAGACTACACCACCACACCACTGCTCCCCCCACCAACCATCCCCTCGATGGACTCGCTGCTCTTCTGCCTCCCTTTTTTTTTTTTTACACACTGTGTTAAATTTCTATTCTTTCTCATCCTTTTCTACCTTCTGACGGCTGTCTTTGTGCGCAGGCTGTGGGAAAGTTTCCCGTCATGGTGAGGTCATCCGCTGCCACCAATGAACCCCCTCCACCCACCCACCCTCCCACCCCCACCCCTGCACCCTGTTCCCCCCCGCCTCACACACACACACACTTGGACACTTCTGCACAGACACACACACTCTTCACGCTGCTGCTGTCCCTCAGCTCTGCAACAAGTCGACAACAACAAAACTGGAGTCTAACTGCTTTTTTGATGGCAGTTTCAATTATAAATTTGGCCTTAGAACACACACACACACACACACACACACACACACACACATCACGTTCCTTGAATAAAGTATACAACACTAGCAGTCAACAATTTGGACTCATACTTCTTATTTCATGGTTTTTCTATTTACTATTGACACTGCAGGTTGTCACTCAAGGCATCAAAACTATGAATGAACACATATAGAATATGGATTCAACCAAAAGGAGTGAAATAACTCAAACAGGTTTTATATTTGAGATGATCTAGAACAGCCACCCTTCATATAAAATATATAGAACATAATAATTAAAAGGTATTTAACTTTTTTTTTTCTTCTGCCACATTAATCCACATGTCTTGCTCATATATTTGATGTCTTCAGCGTGTATCTGCAGTGTAGAAAGCAGTCAAGATCAAGAAGAAACAGGTGTGTCCATACTTTTGACTGCTAGTGTGTGTGTGTGTGTGTGTGTGTGTGTGTGTGTGTGTGTGTGTGTCCATATAGCTAACGATGCTAACGCGCGCACGACAGCCCGGCTAATGCACGGCGGGATAAAAGTGCTGGCTTGGCTAATTACTGCCATCTGTTGCCGAAGCTAGAAACTGCAGAATGAGGAGGTTTTGCCAAGCAACCCGTCGTGCGAGGCAACTAAATGAGACACGCTGTGTTAGTTAGTGGAGTTAGTTAGTTAGTTAGTTACACAGGCAGGTCGGTCAGTCAGTCAGTTAGCTAGTTAGCTAGTTCGTTTTTCATTGTTTTGAGAATAGAATTAGACTGTTATGCATGAATTTGTGATGGATTAAAAAATAATAATGATAAAAAAAAATAATAAAAAACTTGTTGGATTTAGATCTGGTGAGTGATGATAATATCCTGAAGAAGAACATAACCCTAAATGAATTTTAAATAGCTGTGACTGCGGCTGTATTTTATTCATTTCATTCTCAGCGTTTTCAGAGTCACTTCAACAAAGAGGACTTCAAGGAGATATTTTGTTGTAACTTTGCTTTTGTTCATTTCCAATCGACATTAAAGCTTGTTGTCCCATGATATATTTTTTTTCCTCCTATGAGGTGGCTCACCAAACACTCCATGCATCTGCTCCTGCCCCCCCCGACAGTCAAATTTTTAGAACCCATCATTGTGGCCCACCAGTCAAAACGTTTGCCCACCCTGGTATAAACTATTGACACAAGGCCAAGTGGACCCACGCTTTCATCTCGTTTATGTCCCATTGTGACCAGATCAAAAGCAATGAAACGCATGCTTCAGGAATTTTAACCCATTTAGGGAAGCAGACTTTTCCACTGTCCCCCCCGCCCCCCTGTGCTTTGCCAGTGTCAAACTGAAGCTTCAGTTTCTTGTTGTCCTTCAATGACAAGATTGCCTTCTGCATACCTCGTCCACATCTGGCTCTTTTCCTCCAACACCTGGCAAACGAGGCCTTTCCACCCAGCCAACTGCTGCCGCCACTGAGTATTTCCTGCTAAAGAGCTGTCGGGCCGACCTGTGATAAGTGTTGTTCGGCCAGGCACCAGTGTTGCGGTGCTGGAGATTGGTCTCGGTCTCGAGAACACTTTTGAAGGGTCTCGTCTCGGAACAAACAAACAAACAAACAAACAAAAAAACAGCATAATTTCCTCCCACTTGCTTGGCGTCTGTTTGCAACTATTCCACAACCTTCTAAACACACTGTATGTGCCAGCTAATGTTGTTTCACAGGATGTTTTTTATATTATGGGTTATTTGTTATACGCGGGGTTATGCATCACGTGGTGTGGGTGGGACATCGGCAGAAGTGAATATCAGCTGCTCTTCACCTGGTGGATTTTTTGGAATGACGGGATGTCCCACTTTTGCTGACCGCTTTACTTTGCTTGGCCTTATTTTTGTTTAAACCTTATTTTTTTTTTGTCACTCAAACACAATACAATAAATCTGCAATAGCAACTTGTCTCCGGAGCCGTGACTTCATCCATCAGCGCGTCCGACAGGTATTTTTCCCCTTACTTGGCCTCTCTGCGACTATATTTCGTTTTTCTACTGGTCCTTTGGATAGTCGCTCTATACACACCGTCATGAATAATGTTGCAAGTACACACAAGCAGCTCCTCATCTCGTACTTGGAAACACTGTTTTATATTTCTTTGAGTTCACATTCTTCCCTCCTAATATACAGAGCGAGTTAATATACAAAAATATATGACAGCTATATTTTACGAGAAAGTACTTCACATCTGTAAAAAGGCGATAATTACTACGACATATAACATAATAATAATAATAATAATAATAATAATAATAATAATAATAATAATAATAATAATAATAATAACATCTATAAGTACAAGGCGACCGTGTCACTGTGGCTTTGTCAGGTGACAGTGAAGCTGGCGCCATGAAATAAAACGGGTTGAAACATTTTACTGAACGAAAAAAAAAAACACAGTCACACTTTTTGAATATGTTGGCATTTTGCAGAATTACAGTGAACCTGGAGGTAAATGTGAGAGTGGAATTATGAATTCTTAAATAGGAAGCAGGGGAATTAAAGTGTGACTTCACTACTAGACCCTCTGGAGAAAGACAATAAGTATACACGTTAACGCACAGCTCTGTCAATACATTAAAGAATGATTAATTATTAAAGCCGTACACCTCTAACTTTAAAACCCATACATCAAAATCTTGGCTCCCTCTGGTGGTGGTTTTTCTGCATTGCAGTCTGTTCATTTGGCAGTTGGTCTTTATAGAGTCCGTTTGTTCTTCCTTTCTGCTCTTGGCTTGCATGCCGAGCATCACTTCTGTTTGTTTGACCCAATCATGACCTTTGACACGAAGTTGACGATGGCGCTGGCCGGCTGCTCGGGGTCGTGTTCAGCGAATAGATGGCACTCGTTCTCTGTGTCGCTCTGAGATTTCCTGGCAACAAATCCAAATATCCTGGAGGACGCGGGGACAGAAAAGAGCAAAGGTGTTTATGCAACAGCGGAACCGGCTTAGACAACAGAAAAAGCAAAAACACATCCCAGCTCTGGACTGCAGGGGTCACTGCGTGGTTTCTTCCATCTACAGGTGCTACCCAGACAATTAGAATATCCTGAAAAGGTTGCTGTATTTCTGCAATTCAACTTAAAAGGTGAGTTTGACATATTATATAAAGGAATAATATGCAAATCAATATATTTCAAGTTTTTATTTCTTTGGATTTTGCTGATCAGGTCTTGCAGCTTAAAAAACCCCCTCAAATTTTATAATAATTTTCTGAGTTTGTGGGTTTGTGGTTTTAATAAGCTGAAAATCTTAATCAGCAAAGTTACAACAAGGAACTGCTTGAGATGTCAATTTGCGTGGAATGGTTCAATAAAATGTGTTGCTTTCATCTTTTATGTTAAATTGCCAAAATAAAACAACTTTTACTTGATGTTCTAATTTTCTGGGTAGCACCTGTAGTCAATTCTTTTTTTTTTTTTTTTTTAAGTTGTCAGCAGGCTGACGACAGTCAGGCAAGCCAGTTGAATTCAGTGCAAAAACTTACTTTGCAGTGGAGCCATTTCCTTGCGGCCATCTGTCAGAACAACAAACATAATGTTGATAAAACTACAGTTTTGCAACACTAATAACTTCAGAAATACACATTGTTTGTTGGAATTTTTCAAAACATATCAAAGTCTGCTTATCAACTGCTGTGTGATCAGGATCAGGACATGACAACATGCGTGTCCAGTGGCAGTGGGAGGGGCAATTCAACGCCACTCACTTGCGTCCCTGCGGATCCAAAGAGCAGAAGATGACGGTGTTGACGGCGTAATGTCTTCTGAAGAACAACCTGCAGGGGGAGACACAAGCTGTCAGTCAGTCCGGCTCGGCACCGGCGTCCCACCAGTGAGGTGACGAGCTTTCCGCGGTCGAGCATTTACTTCCTCTGGTTGTCGGTGAGCGTGATGCCCTGCGCCGACACTTTGAAGTGGACCACGGTGGACGGCGGGGGCGGAACCGAGGAGATGGTCTGCGTGGTGGCCTTCTGAACCGCCTGGTGACCCGTCAGAGACTCCAGCGCAACGGAACCCAGGTACCACACGTTGCACGCTGCACAGGGCCGCAAACACACAGTCACGCTAGACCAACAACTTGGGGTAAAAATCATCTTCTCACTCACTCACTTTTCATAAAGGTGCACTAAAACTTTTTTATTTTTATAACATTTATGTGTCAATATTGTGTACATATTCATATCAAATCCTAATATTATATAATATAATAATATTAGAATGACAGGTACTGTCCGAAAACTTAGAACATCCAGTAAAAGTTGTTTTATTTTGGCAATTTAACATAAAAGATGAAAGCAACACATTTTATTGAGCCATTCCACGCAAAATGACATCTCAAGCAGTTCCTTGTTGTAACTTTGCTGATTAAGATTTTCAGCTTATTAAAACCACAAACCCACAAACTCAGAAAATTATTATAAAATTTGAGTTTGTTTTTTTTTAAGCTGCAAGACCTGATCAGCAAAATCCAAAGAAATAAAAACTTGAAATATATTGATTTGCATATTATTCCTTTATATAATATGTCACATTCAAGTTCTAATTTTCTGGCTAGTACCTGTAGATATGCGTTTCACAAAAAACTAAGCTTGACACAACGTAAAAAAAACAAACTCCCCTGCAGCTTATTGCAGTGCACTCATCGCATCATATTGTTGCTTCTTTTTCTGACATATTTCACACACAGGTTGTGTGTACCTGCTCCTTGTTTCAGAAGTTCGGCTGCCGAGTTTGTCGCCGTCTGTGCGGTTGACTCATTTTTCTCCTCCAGAGGGTCTGCAGACAAAATAAATAATCAGAAAATGAAATGAAATTCAATGCAAACCACTGAAACGTTTGTATCTTTTATACACATGATGACATAACAGCAGTTTTGTAACTTTTGTTTTTCATTGAGATATACACATAGATACACATTTTACTAAATTTCCACAAAATAAAATTCAGAAATGCACACACACACACACACACACACACACACTCTCTCACACACACTCACACACTCACAATGACCTTTGTGTGGCAGGATGAGTTTGCAGGGCAGAGCCAGTGGGGTAATGGAGTGCTGGCAGACCAGAGCCGTAAGACTTCCTGAATGGAAAAAGAGAAATAATGTCAAAGCCACTCTACACTCTACAGACTGGCACTGTCGAGTGAAGCAGTGAGCTGCAACATGTTCTGTTGACCAGCAGAGGGAGGCATGGCGCAGATATAATCGCTCTGGTATCATTATTCACCTTGCTGTAAGCAGTATTAGACTGAGACTGATGAAACACTGCTTCCTTTATATTGTCCTCCACACCTCTGAGGAGACACACTGGCCTGTCTCCACATCAGGTGTGGGCAAACTATGGCCTGGGGGCCATATGCGGCCCGTTAAGCCTTTTAATCCGGCCCGCCAAACTTCTAAGAAATGATATTATTGGTCAGTGAGTCTTAAAATAGCTGCATTTCACCCCCAGATCAATGACATTCGCAAATATTAAACCTGAGGCCTCTTTTTTTTTTTTTTTTTTTTACAAATTCACTTTCAGCAAGACAAATAATAATAATACACTCAGTTGGACTCTAGAAAATGTGATGTCTGTGTGAAAACGATGGCTGTGACGTTCTCACCAAAGTAAGGCTCATTGGGGCAGCCTTTGAGACGGACGCCTTTCTGTGTGCACTCAATCAGGAAGTGTCTCACCAGCTCGTTGGACAGGTCTCCTGGTCAAAGGATACACAAAGGACTTTATGGTTTCAAAATATCTACAGGAATAATGCTAACAATTATGGTAATAATGTTTTATCTCATAATTCTGATATGTTTTCTCATAATTACAAAATCTTGGTCTCGTACTTACGAGATTTATTTATTTTATTATATTTTTATTATTTAAAAAAAAAAAATTAAACAAATTGTCCACTGATTGCAATGTACTCATCTCCCCACCCCAACCAAAACAAACTCAACGGCTCTGCTACCTTTCTTGCTGCTGTGCTGCAGCACAGAGGGAGGGGGCGTGGCCACCTTCACGGCCAAACCGTAGGCCCCGCAAAACGAATGGCTGTCTCTGACGATGAATGATCCCGGCTCTTTGTCCTTCAGCACTGCCACAGCTACTCCAGCACACACACACACACACACACACACACACACACACACACACACAGGCCCAAAGTTAGTAAAAAAAATAAATAAAAATCACACGCACTGTGCAAGGCCCTTGACTTGACGCCAGGCCTGTTGTTCTGCAGTCAAGCCAACCGACAGTTCGACCAAAGCAGTCGAGCCAGCAGACGCTCGCTTTTTGCTGGCTCCGTGTACACCAGAAATTACGGTAATCATTGGGCACAATGGGGGGAACTAGAAATAATCGCTTTTCTCTGGACTTGGTTGTTGTTGGTGCGGCCTCGTCCCGCCAGCTGTCGAATCGTCACCCACCCGTGTGCACCCGACCTAGCAAAGGAAAAAAAAGACGCACGCGCTTCCGTGCAGGTGAGAGCCGTAAGGAGGCCGTTCAGCACGTGAGGGAAAGCGGTCGGCGTCGTCGATCAAACATTTGGCGCAGTTGTGCAAAGCTGCCACGGAGCACGCAAAGACCGAAGAGACAGCCGGTGGGACCGCGAGCCACTTGGTTTGCACACTGTGTCGCCACTTGTCGACTGTCGCGTTGACGACGTGCCGGCGGAGGAGAACGCTGGTGCTGGTGCGTCGCGTGAATCATCATTTGCTTGCAATGTTCACGTTCGCTACCTGCCTTTCAAGTGTGGGCTAGCACAGCACAGCACAGCACA
Source organism: Nelusetta ayraudi (assembly GCF_046127955.1). Taxonomy (NCBI): domain Eukaryota; kingdom Metazoa; phylum Chordata; class Actinopteri; order Tetraodontiformes; family Monacanthidae; genus Nelusetta; species Nelusetta ayraudi. The sequence goes on from NW_027466134.1 coordinate 5,094,917, forward strand.
GCATAGTGCAGCACGGCGCAGCGCGAGGGAGAACACTGGTGTTATCTGGCAGGAGGCTCAATATTTACCTTGCTCTCTGGAAATGTCGGACTTGTACCAGTACTTGGACGTGTCCTGCACAAACTTCACAGTGTCCTGCTGCTTTCCGCCAAAGTCTGCCAGACAGAGGAGAGGCCCCGTGTTGACGGATCAACCAAGCAACACATTCTCTAAAACTCACAAAATAGACCGCTGAAATTCTACATCCACAAAACTCATTATGTCTTCCAATAACAATCAATACAGCGTTGGTCAATAAAGAACAATGAACACAAGCAACAATGATTACTGTAGTTCAGTCTCGGGACGCATCGCTACAAATGACCATATTGGACATCGAAAGAGGAAACTTCCGAAAACGGAAGTACTCCGCTAGGCTCGTGCCCAGAGCCTTCTGACTTCATTCTGGACATTTCCACTTTAATCACAAAATTGAAACTTTAATCTCGAAATTTTGATTTAATTTTAGAAATTTCGATTTTATTCACAAAATATCAACTCTATTCTCGAAATGGAAACTTGGGGGGGAAAAAAGTCTTCTCAAACACAAATTTAACAAATTGGTCATGTACATACATGTAAGTACAAGTCGAGCACTCAACGCGTTGGCCAACCCTGATCCTGGGAGGTTGAAAGACGCGTTTCTATTTCACACTGCGACAGAGTTAAGCTTCTTTGCACCTGGACTCCACCCACCTGCTCCAGGCGACCAGGCCCCGCCGACGCCCCTGAGGTGGTCCGGGGTTGACGAGAAGGTGATGAGGCTGAGGCTGCTGCCGCTGTTGGGGCTGGAGAAGCCGCTCAGTGACGGGGAGCGGGAGCCCAGCTCCGCCGGCCCCTCGGCGGGCCTCCTCTTCTCGGGCAGCAGAGGAGGGAGCCCCCCGTGGCCCCGGAGGTTCAGGCTCTCCAGGCTCTCCAGGCTCTCCACCGCCTCCAGCAGACTGTGCTCCAGGCCGCCCCCGCCGTTACCCAGCAGCAGCGAGGACAGGTCGGCGCCGTCCGGCCCCCTCTGCGACCCGGGACCCCCGTCCGAGCCCCTCGGCGGAGAGCTGCGGGCGCTGGGAGTGCTGAGGGGTGAGGCTGAGGCGTGCAGGGAGCGCTGGGAGTTTGGAATCTGGCCGTGACACCGGTCAGGAGTGGAGCTGGAATAGAAGAGAGTAGAATAGAATAGAGAATTGAGTGTTTTGTAACAACTGTTTTCTTTAGTGCTGCAACAATGTAGTTTCTCAATATAGGATGAATAAAGTACATCTATGTATCTCCATCTCTGTCTCTATCCTGCTTTCTAATACGCTTCACACCATTCGATGGAAACACCTGCAAATCGCAGTTGTACTTTCGCTTTTATTTTGTTAAAAAACTGTCATGGAAACGCAGCTATTGACATAGAAGCAAGTGTTTTATTGCACCTTGATGGAACGTAAGTGGTTGAGGAAATGTTTTGTATTGCAGTTCTATTAGCAAAGAAAGAAAATGTTTTTTCTTCCAGACTAGAGTGAAGTGAGAACGGGTGAAAGGAAGATGGAACGAGTGTGATGGAGGAGTGGCGGCTACCTGGGTGTGTGTGGGAGGGGGCTGTCTGACGACATGGAGCACATGGAGCCAAAGACCCCCCGGCGGGACGCTGGGGAGGCCAACGCTTCCGGTCGGAAGAGCTCCCCCTCTGTCAGGCTGCTGCCACTGCTGTTCAGGCCTTTCAGGAAGCCCCTGGACTCTGGAAAGAAAAGAAAGGAAAAAAGAAAAAGATATTTTAAGGATTAAATATCTGCTGGACGTCACTTCTGTTGATTATTACTCACAATGCGACACTTAAAAAAATACGACAACGCAGTAGAGTTTTTAATTTCTTTCATAACATTCACCGTATCAATTTTAATTGAATCAGAATGAATGTGAATGTGAACGATTGTCTTTGAAATGATTTTTTCCTTTTATAATGCAACAAAATATTTTCCTAAGATTGACGAGAGACGGCGAGGTGAACTCGGAAGTTGAGGAACAACTCCAGACGTGTCCTTTGCCTTTTGCGCTCACATTCCACACACAGACGAAGTCAAAGTTGACGAGCGCGACTTTGGAATGGCGGAAGGAAGCCGTTTGCGGCCCGTTGAGCTTTTAATCGGGCCCGCAGAACTCGGAAGAAATCATATTAATAGTAAGAAATAAAATAGCTGTATTTCAGTGTAAGAGTCATTTCAATAAAGAGCTAAATACCAAAAGACACTGATTTTGTTGTAACTTGCTTTTGTTCAAGCTCCAAGCATCCCATCACGACAATATATATATGTGTATATATATAAATATATATATATGAATATATAAATATTTGACTGTGTCGCTGAGCACACAGCGCTTCATTCAGCCTCTTGTCAGCCACAGCCAGGCCTGTCCACCACTGTGAGTCACCGCGTTCAAGGCTCAGACATCATAAAGGATTCCTTGTTCTCCCCCCCCACCACCACCACCACCCCCACCCCCCCACCCAACACTCCAACACCCCCCTCCTCCACCCAGCAACCCCTCTGCTGCTGCTTCTGTCCATTCCAGTGCTCCAGCAGCTTCATGCATGATCATATTGAACCACCTGCATTCTTCTCCACTGCATTACATCATCGCACAAAATGATAATAATAATAATAATAATAATAAACATTTGGGAACTTGAAATTGCTTCTCACTCTTTTTGAAATTGCTTCCATCGCAAACCCTAAACCTATTTTCACCCATTTGACTGAATGTATGCACAGTATGTCATTTTGTTGTGGCAGTTGTATGTGTGGCTAATTGTACGGTAGTTTGATGCCTGTTGGTCAGGTTGTTGTTTTTTTTTATGTCAATAAGCTGGTCTGGCTAAAAGCAGACACACACCATCATTGCAACAACATATATACAGCACATACATATTATCCCTGCTCCAGTCAGGCCACTCCCATTAACAACATCTGGCCACACCACAAGTGGCAGGGTGTTTATGCAGAGCTACCGATGTCGAATGTAGGCGGCGTCTGACTTTCCCACGGTGGGAAGGTTACAGCACACAGTCCTGATGCTCTGACATTATGGATGTCACATCACGTCTGCCATTGAATGTCACTTGCAGTTGTCGTTGGGAACTTGTTGGAAGATGACCGAGAGTTTTCCCCAAGTTTATGTCTGATGAAGCGCAAGCAAAGACTCTTTGAAGGTATTTAATTCTTAGGATTCAATGCCATTTTCAGATGAATTATCTCGAAAGGAAAGTCTTCGAGTCAGACTTGGAGCGAGTTCATCTTAAACTGCCTTCAGTTGAGCAATGAGGTTCAGAGCTGAGGAGAAGCATCCAGATGATGAGCCACCCACTGCTCTCATGTCCCAAACCTCTCAGCCGGTCTCGATCGGAAGACGGAAAGAAGTGACACACTGGTTGTTTGGAGTAAACAAACAACCAGTGCAGTGAAAGAGTCACTGCACCACCCCAGGCTGCAGGACTCCTCCGACGTTCCCACACTTCCTGTCAGTTTGCTCCGCTCAGAGAGTTCAACCCCAGTTCCCATGGTTGAATCTTCTGCTGTCCGACAGCTGCTGCTGAGCCACAGAGTTAATTACAGAATTGTGGAAACAAAGCCGCTGTCCTCACTGTGACCTTTGACCCACGGCCGAGCTCTGCTCCGCAAGTCTTTGGCAGTCAAGTAGACTCTGCACGGCCAAAAGTACGAATCACTTTCTGTCCTTATGCATTGTCAACACGGGATGAGCATTCTCGTAGTGCTGCATGGACTTCAGGGAGAACCGAGAGCCATCCCCACTTAGTTCTTCTTGGAAGGACTGACAGAAACCATGGCTGTGTCTCAATTCAGGGTCTGCATCCTTCCAAGGCTGCATTTGAAAGGAAGTTGCGTCATAGCACTGCGCGAAGGCTCCTCCCAATTCCCCAAATTTCGAAGGACACTCCAAATGCGCCCTCGAAAATGCACCCTACTTTTAGCCAATTCCAAGGCTGCACCGCTACTATCCTTCACCTCCTTTTGTATCCCAGGATGCTTTGCGTGCTGCTGCAAAGCATCCTGGGGTCCTGGGAAGTCAGCTGAAATTACCGCCATCTACTGGCAAAGACACGACATATAAATTTAAGTATTGAAGTTTCATATAAAATATCCAGTTTTTAACGTAGGGTTTTAATTTATTTGATCATCCAACGGCATCGTTAGCTGGTGAACCAATGGTTAGCTTGATGCTATAAAAATGTCACTTCCGGGGTTGGCCAGCAGGAGGGAACGGCGGTGACGCAACCAGGAAATACGCCCAAGGCTAGACCGTCCTGTGTGGTTGCCGGGGAGGCGGGTTTGGGTTGGTCCTTCTGGGCTGGGTCCTCGGAGGATGCTTCCTTCAGACGGAGGACGCTTCCTTCCAAGGATGCAGACCCTGAATTGCGACACAGCCCGTGACTCCTTGCTGAGGCCTCCATGGTAGCACGTAGTTGCTGTACCAGACCAAAAAAAGCTAAACTGGCTGTAGTATCACCGCAGTGCTAATCTGTGGGTGCAACAGCACGGAGCAGAACAAAGTGAAGCCTGCAGTTGAAAGCAGTGTCACACTGGCAGCACGAGCTCACTCCCGCAGAGTCGAGTGGATGGCACGTGAACTGTGGGCCGATGGGTGAACAACGCCTTGTGTGTTGCCGATTCACTGACTGCCAACCTCAGGCAGCAAAACACAACCCCAACGCACACGCACACAACAAGCAGCAACCCACAGACACGCACACAAAGCCCATATTCACTGCCGAGCCAGGTCTGAACCAAGGAGGAACAGAACCGGGCCGCTTTCAGTACTTATTGAAGCGCCTGCAGAGGCTCAGGTACAACAACAGCTGTTACGCAGAGGACAAGACAAACAACAGGACAAAGAGAAAACACAGCGCTGGTGTTGACGCCACAGAACAGCTCATTTCTGCTGCGCACACAGTCGCAGATGTTTGCTCTCTAATCAGCAGCGCAGCCGGCAGAGGGGCTGAGCCTACACATTCATAATGACAGTGATGCGCATGGAGTTATGCAGGACAACAGTGGGCTTGCAGACTCCCTGCTGACCACAGGAATTTGAGCGCAAACACTCTGTATGCACACACACACACAGACACACACTGGGCTCTGAGGCATGTAACAGCTGTTCAGCCACGGAGCCGCAGCCTCTGGAGGGAAACACCTGCTGTGATACTGCGACTGATCACAAGGGGAGTTGCTGAGTCGCAAAGATTCATTTTCACAATTTATAGCTTAAAACGTCACTTCAAGACAGCTGCATTGGCACGGCAAGAGGATGAGACAGAGTTCAGACTTTGTCATTTGGGCAGAAAGTCCTCAGAGAAGAGAGAATTCCCAGCGTGATGTCACAGCTCTGTTCGTCTGTACCAACTTTTGACTCCAGAAAGTCGTCTTCTCCCAAGCGTTCCTTGGGAGGACACTTCCTTCAGGAGGACGGAGGACGCTTCCTTCCAAGGATGCAGTCTGCATCCTTTCCTTCCAAGGATGCAGTCCTTGGAAGGAAAGGATGTTCTCCCAAGGACCCGGCCGAGAAGGACCAACCCAAACCCCACCTCCCCGGTAACCACACTGGACGGTCATAAATGCATTGAGTTGCTATTGTGTGATTGGCAGGTGATATATTTGTTTACACCAGTGTGTTAAATCCAGAGCTGGTACTTTATTACACGACTGTATTTGTTTATTATTTCCTTACAAGCGGCCTTCCTTTCCGAAACAGTTCTTTGATGATTAATCTTTAATCAGGTTAAAGTGTAATGAGTTAACTCGGCTCTCTTGAATTAATCATCCCACACCCCTGCTGTGTTTTCCTAACTCATCTCCCTCCTTTTTTTTGTGCAGAAGCTCTTGGAACACTTTCTGCTAGTAAATCAGCTCCCTCTGATCACTCTGGGTGTCTGCTACACAGCACTTTTATGGAGTCCTCAGGGAGGCGGAGAGAAGGCAAAGTGTGAGGAGTGCTAGAAAGAGAACAGCACTGCCAACACCAAGAGGGACAGGAACGGGTGGAGGCCAGGAGACTGTGGAAGATTCAACAGTCGACTGCTTGGAAAAGTGCTCCACTTGTTCATTTAAGTGCACTCTGTCATCTCATACTTGGATGACAATCGTGTGTTTCCAATTTTCCTGAAGCACAACGTCTCACTATTAAAATTGTTTGATGTTTAGTTAATGTGACCTGCAAACAACCTTGACCTTAAGTCAGGTGAAGACACTTTGTCCTCGTTGACTTTCCCTGAACAAATGAATGAGTGAATGTCCACAGGGACCATTGCACAGTCCACTCCAGGACACACGTGGCCCATGCATGGATTTTACTGTTGTAAATGTGGCCCATGAATAAATCGGGTTTCCGTGAGTGGTGTACTAGTCCAAGCCAAAACTAAATGACTTTAACAAATGATTTGGCAGCAACATTTTTTCCACAGTTTGAATGAAATCATCACAGCCTTGACGGGGTCTCGCTAATAGCGGCGCTGCAGGAGAAGTCTTTGAAAAATCTTAGCGGTTAAAGTTAAAGTAAAGTTCAGAGTAAAGTTTTGTCAGCGTCTTCTATTGTGTCATTAAAGTGTCAGACCACCTCAACTAAAACTACAGAGCTTCATTTCAACGTGTAAAGTTTGCTTTAGGTGTTTTCCCACCTAACAAACTACACAAAGCCGCAATGAAAGGCTTATAGACAATGTTCAGCTTCTTGTTACAACTCATTTAGGCCGATGTGTTAACAAACCTGGAGCACTCATTAGTTCTCCAATATAAAATCCCCTAATAGAACCAATGAAAGACCCACTCATTCGCAGGTTCTGTTCTTGCTTTTATGCACTTTGCAAGTTTTGTCCCCCTTTTTGGTGACTCGCTAGACACCATTACATCATCATATGATCATGGCCATCAGATGGTCGTCAGTGTCATATTTCATCTCATGCATGTGAAGCTTGTGACAGCACAGACTTTCTGCTGCTGGATGTTGAGGGAACAAAGCTTCCTTTCAGCCTCGGTCTCTGCGCCCTGATCTGTCGCCGTCTTCTCCGTGTATTCCATTCTGTTTTTCCCACTTGCCCTTCACTTCCTGCCCTAAAGCCAAAGCCAAATGTCTCTCACACAACAGACTTTTGTACTGGGTTTTTTTTTTCACACTTTTGTGCCTCACACTTTTTAATGTGATTTGCAGACGGGCCAAATCCAAGTGGTGCTTTGGTGAATTTGGAAGTTGTTTTTACCACTCAACATCTACACATCTCAGTTCAAACTAAACCTAAAGAAGAGATGAATGCTGTTGTTTCCATTCAGCCACATGAAAAAAACAATGCAAGTCGTGGTCACCTTCAGCCAGAGCTTCATCTTTTAGTTATTTTGTTGAGATAGTAACTTCAGACTCTACACCGGAGCTTAACAACAGCTTCACTCCCATTGAAGCGAGTGAATCAATGAGCAACAGCAGAATGACTCCACTCGTGCACTTTGCGTCCAGTAACCCCGAAGACTCAGACCTGAACCTTCGCTTTTTGAATTCCATCAAGTGCAACAGTGCGCATGAATCACCGTCTGTCTCCTGGTTGCTCTCCCACTGTTTATTGTTCTTCCCACTGCAGAGCAACGTCCATGTGTTGCTTTGTTCACCCAACAAAAGCACGACATCTCATACTGCAGATTTATAGTCCACCTCCACTGCATGACCAGCACTTTAAATGTTCCCTACTGTGCAAAAGTTTAATTACCAGCGTTTTCCAAAAATAATATTTCTCACTAACCTGTCAGTGAACTCTCCAGAAGTGAGAACAGCCTATTCTTTATCTCTTGCAAACTCCAATAACAAACCAACTGCGTACTAAAAAACAACATTTTTGTTGGAAGGTGTAGACTTTTCTGGAGGTCTGCAGCATTTTTCTCTCAATAATTACTCACATGAAGCTGTTCTAGCAGAGATGTTTTAGTGGTGATGAATAAAGAGCTGAAAACTGGTATAATTTGGGACCTCGGCTGCATCACGCACAACCTGTTAAGTGACTGTCTCGAAATATTATTCCAGCCCCACAACGCATGGAGAATAAACGGCAGACTCCCCAGAGCTCCTTCTGCTCCTGCGGGAAAACTCCGGGAGCAGCGACCGACTCGGGAGACTTTTTCCGCTCAACTCCGGTCAGTCGCGCAGGAAAAAAAGAGGGGGAACGGCCGCCTGTGGTCAAACCGCCAGTAAATCAGACTCCAGTGGCAGCATGGCAGAAGCCAATATAGAGGCTGAGATTGTGAAGACAGACGCAGTGGAGCAAGTGAAACATCAGAGGGAGCTGTGAAGATGCTGCTGCGTTTAATGTTGAAATTTCGTGATTAAAGTCGAAGTAAACAGGAAACGCAGAAAGTGGAAGTGCAGTTTGTGCGCAGAGCTTTTTGACTTTATTCTCGACATTTTTACTTTAATCTCGAAATTTCACTTGTCGATTCTATTCTCGAATTTTCAACTTATACTATTCTCAAATATTACTCTTCAGCAGTGACACCAGGCATGGGCAAACTATGGCCCGGGGACCATATGTGGCCATTCTAATCCGATGCGCCAAACTTGAAGAAATTATATGAATAGTAAATAAGTCATAATAATAGTTGCATCACGTCCATTTTGTCAGAGTTTCCAGCGTCATTTCAACAAAGAGCTGAATACTGTGGGGCTTCTAAGACAGATACACTGTTGTCACGGTTGTTCATTTTCCATTGACATTAAAGCAACGTGTTTTCTACATATCCCATGGATAGATTGTTCTCTCCTATATGAGGTGGCTCACTCCATCCAGCTGCTGCTGCTGCTCCGGCCCCTCTGTCACATTTTACTGTGGTTCCCCTAGTCAAAAAGTAAGTTTATCCCCCCGCCCCCTCCGGATGACACAGTGTAAACATGACGAGAGTGAGTGGAAAGCAGAACCTGAGCGACTGTACGTACCGAGGGAGGCGGTCATGATGCGACAACCTCACAATCTTGCCCTCTTTCTCCTCCACTGGCAGGTCTTGACTACCTCTCCTTCTGCTCCACAAAGTCTCTCTGCTGTGTTCCGCCTCCCGGCTTCAGCGGCACTCTTCGTACTGGCAGATCTCCTCCTCCTCCTCCTCCTCCTCTCACTCCCTCTCTCACTCCCGGCTCACTCACTGTCGGAACCTCTTCCTCAGAAACCCAGTCACCAGCATTTTCTTCTCCTCATCAGATGATTTAAAAAGTCATTTCTTTTCCGCCGCGACTTGTTATGCTGCAGCTCAACTTCTGGGGTCTGAGCTTGAGGGAGGGGCGAGAGGCGGAGAGCACAACCCGGCTCCTCCTCCTCTTCCCCTCCGCTGACCACTGAACATTGTTCAGCACCAGCGCTCTCATCCAATTGGAATGGAATCCAGCCGGGTCGGAGGCCGAGTGTGACCTTTTATGGACCAAAGAGGGTGGAAGTGAGCGGGGGGGAGGGTGGGGACACCGGTGTCATGGCAATGTGTGGGTCTGCTTCCACCATCTGCTCCACACAGAACCCAGACAAAGGCAGGAGCCGCGTCTTGCCGTGCGACCACGGCTTCGCTTCATCGCTGTGGCTGTGAAGCTCCTGATTGAATTGTGTTGAGCCTTTCTGTTTTTGCAGAGTCATCCTGCTGATGATTCTACAGCTTGCTGCTAGTGGGGGCGGAAATTTCCAACCTGGGCAAAGTTGTTGGTCCAACATGGACAGAGTTTGACACCTATGGTTTAAAGGGACAGCTCACACCAAACTCCATTGAGTCAACAGCACTTCTGCACTTTACCATCTGATCCGATGCACTTGGACGGTTCTGCCACTGGTCTACTCGTTTTCGCAGTAGGTTTCTCCAAAGTGATGAAAACTAAATTGTGGGTCACTGTATTAAAGATCATGAGCGTAACTCTGCAAATTCTTTTTCCACACGACACAAAATTCTTCTTGGAAGCAGAATTAAACTAGATTGTTTCTCGAAGCAGCAACATATTAGCGGTTCAGAGGAAATATGCATATGTGAGAATTGATTTTGACTCATTTTCTTATCATCATCATCATTATCATCATCAACCTTGGTTTGGAATGTGAGCTGCAGGGCAGAGCTGGTTGTGGTCTGCTCCAGTGAATCTCTCCACTGCACAGACAGCAAGATGTGAAGGTTGGGGCTTCCTTAACAAAAGCCATCTGAGGGGGTGGGGGGAGAGGCTTCCCTCATCCTCTCAGCTCTGCCCCCTTCACTCTCTCTTGACCTTTGACCCTGGAGCTTCATCTGGTCAAGTGTTTGTCTGGTCACACCACCTGCCCCTCCTAAAACCCAGACCATGAGACATCTGCATTCCTTTGGCTGACAAACCACCTCTGTGCGCTGAGGCCTTCGCTCTGAGCCTCTTGTTTGTTTAGATTTGCCCACAAAAACCCAAAGGAAGCCACTGTTACGTAACGCAGAAGATTGCTATTTCAACCATTCTTATTATTTTGTTTGCAAAAAGCAAACTTTCATCACTAAAATGCTTTTAAAAAAGTATAAGCAGTTGTAGATGTATTATTGGAACATTGACGTAATTTAAAGTGGATAATGAAATATTTCAAAAGAGTTCATGATCAATCATGGCGCCACAACTATCATCCTTCTTTATGACAATTTCACAAATAATTGCCTGCTTACATATCCAGCTGGTCAACTACGGTTGTAGTTTTCATTTTTGCATAACTTCATAGGTCGCTAAATGCAGTCAATGCTGTGATACATTCAAAGACTTCTAATATTTGAAGTGCTGAGATGAAATGTCTGGCCAGGAAATCATCATGAAATGAGCCCGGTGTTTGAGGTTGTTTTGGGTCTCTCTGTGCCTGCAGCACCTCTCGTCTTCTTACAGGAGCCGCAGGTTTAGGAGTGCCAACGAAAAATAACTGCAAAATAATTAAAATCTGCCCGTCCTGTGCATCAGTGGAAGATTGTTTCCCAGAATGCTGTCTGTTTCTGTGGGAAACAGGAAATGGTCTGCGCCCCCCCCCTCTAACCCCCCGCGACCCCCTCCTTTCTGTAAACAAGTTAATATTCCTCACCCTGCGCACCCCCCCCCCCCGTATTCCCCCTGCACTTTTTCTGTTGTCCGACCCTGGAGTACACAACTCGAACACAGAGATGAAGGTGAGATGAAATATCCATCCATCCATGTTCTATCACTTTGCCTCCTTCGCTTGGAATCACATGGGTGCAGTGTACAGTGCAGTGTAGGGATGCAGGGGTGCAGTGTGCACCATAAACCAGTCAGTGTTTATCATAGGACCCCATCGAGAGAGAGAAACCACCGTCACTGCTTGCTTAGACGCCCTCATCTGTGAAGAGAGTTTCCGTTTGGCAATTAATCCATCATGCGACTGCAGGAAGGAGCCAGACTAGTGTTGTAGTCGGGATGGCACCAACCGAGACCAAGAGATGATCAAGACTACAGAGCATCGAGGCCGAGACCAGACCCAGCAAAAATGCCTGAGAGTCCAAGACGAGACTGAGACCCTTCAAAAGTGGTCTGGAGACCAAGACCAACCTCCAGGACTGCAACGCTAACCCACACTCACTGCAGAGAACCGACATGGACAATCAAACGTCACCATCGCACTGAAATATCGCACTCAGGAACAGCATTCCAAGTCACTTCTTATCACTGGATCCAGTTGGGCATAAAAACACCCAATCAGAGCCGCTCAGCTGGTGTATTCAGTCGAGTCCACCTCTTAGCTCTTCAAAACAGACTTCTCTAATGAAGCTGCAATTTACGACCTCCGTCTACGCCAGGGGTCACCAACGTAGTGCCCGCTGGCACCAGGTAGCCCCCCAAGGACCCCATGAGCAGCCCACAAGCCTCTTCTATAAATAGCACAACTAATTGAGTTGCGTCCAAAATTTAATTTTATCCAACCTTGTTAAGTCATTGCTGATAATTATTGAGAACTCATTAACATGATCATTGTCTTCACATAGATCAGTATCATTATATGACTCAAGGCTAACTGAGTAAATGTGTTATTTCCAGAGACTGGTTGTCCTCCATGTGACTCAGTAGCCATGAAGCAGCTGTCAGGTTCCTGAAGGTTGGTGACCGCTGGTCTACACCATGAACTGGACAGTCATCCAAAAACTGCCACTGCCCATCTCTGACCGTTTTCAATTGCTCTTGCTGTGGAAGTTTTTTTTTTTTTTTAGCGTTCCAGTCCATTTCATCAGCAGCTGCATATCTCCTCAACAGGATGTCGACCCTCCCTGCTCCTCCTCTCCCCTCCCACAACAGGACGTGAGTGGACATCCTGCCAACACTGGCCTTTCCTCTGTTACCCTCACCTATTATTAGTCAGTATCAGCTGTCCTGCACGGAGCCATGACAGCTCCATCCTGTCCATGACTCTCTTTGTGTTTAATGACAAACCAAAAAATTCATCAAATTCATGAAGACAATGACTGGGACAGGTCTTAGTTCAAGTAAAGATGGCATTCTTGTGAGTTTGGGTACAAACTATATATATATATATATATATATATATATATATATATATATATATGTATATATATATATATATATATATATATATATACATATGTGTATATATATATACATAAGTATATATGTATATATATATGTATATATATATATATATATATATATATATATACATATATACATATATATACATACATATATATCTTTTTATTGTTATTATTTTTATTATTATCATTATTATTATTATCATTATTTTTTTGACCCCAGGCAAAAACAATAATACATGCTAAGTAGTTCTGAGCGTGTCGGGACCAGTTGCTTTAAAAGAACGTCGCAATAAAAGACACTGGACACAGGTGCATGTTTGGCATGTTTGTCTGTGACAAAGGTGTCTATCAGCATGATTATCAGCTTACAGCTGCCATCATCACCCAGGCAGACTGTGTGACTAAAGCAGCACCAGATGGTGCTGTGTAAAGGAAAGACCATCCTAGTCCGAAAAGAGGTGTGTATGACAGCATATGGCAAAATATTTCAGTGCTGTTGCACACAATCTGGCCCAACCTTTGGGTGGCTGTCGAACCCACGGGCCGTAAAGTCATTTTGACTGCAGCCTGCTGTTGATGTCTGATAATGAAGACACCTGGGGAGCTTTCAGTCCATCGTGGCGCATCTACTCACCGTAAGGAGTCGGAGGAGACACTGGGAAGGCCGGAGTGGACGGAACGACCTTTGAGCCGCCTGTTTGTCCCTGGTGGTCCATGTTGGTGGTTTCAGAGAGACGGCCACGCTTTAGACGGACCACCCCCCAAAAAAAACAAGAAAAGAAGAAAAGAAAACAGGAAGTTTAAGAAATGATTATCTGCTCCTTCGGTGCAGCCAGCCCGCATAATCAAAGAGAGCGAAGCGCACATCAGCAGACATCAGTCTTGTGATCTGTGCGCGGCTACAGTCTGTATTTGGGTGTAAACAAGGCTGTGGCTTTCACACACAAGTGACAAATCCTGCCACAGTCCAGCTGAGATTGCACTCGAGACTCTTGTTGTTTTGTCTCCGCTCCCCGTGATGACAAACACAAGGTTTTCACGGAAGCTTATCAGTGGGTGTGGATTACGTGAAGATAATGTGAAGCCTCATGACAACTGTTCCCGTCAAATGTCTGTTTGTTTTGTGTTGTTTTTGTCAGAACACGCGCCGGGTATTCTGTCAAGTGCGCTTTTGTGTCATGTTTAACTTGAACTGCAGGCGAACTGCTGCACCTCTGTTGGACCAGCCTGTGTACTTAGCAGTAGTCCAGTTTATTCCAGTGGGTGTACTCTGATTTTTTTTCACCTCCCTGCCTTGTACATCTGTCCTGCTTCCAAAGGGGATTAGGACCAGAAGATGAAAAAAATCTGACGGGAAGGAGATTTTTAAGTTGAAATTTCGTGAATAAAGTCAAAAGTAAACAAGTGAAACGTTTAAAGCCTTTCGACTTTATTCTCAAAATTTCAACTTCATTCTCGAAATTTCCACTTTAATCATAACATTTTTGACTTTATTCTTGAAATTTCAAATTTGTCTCAGAATTTCGACTTTAATCACAAAATTTCCACTTTAATTTTGAAATTTTGACTTTATTTTTGAAATGTCCACTTTAATCACGAAATTTCAACTTTAACCTCAAAATTTCAACTTTAACCTCAAAATGTCAACTTTATTCTCGAATTTCGATTTTATTCTCGAAATGGGAAATCAAAAAAAAAAAAGGTCCTAAAAAATTGTTTTTCTCTTCTCTTCTCAAAAGTGGGTTTTAAAATATACATATTAATAGAAATCTTTGGTCGCAACTTCATCATTGGAACAGAATGCGGGTCCTGAGACTCCACCAGTTGAGAACCACTGATGCAGACTTCACCACTGGTATTTAGGGCTAAACTGACAGTGTTTGGGTGGCCAGTGGCCGATGGCCCAGCGTGAGTACGTGAGAAGCAGCGTGTACCTGGTGCGGTGAGAAGGATCGTTGGTAGAGTGGGGACGAACTTCCTGGAGTGGAGGGCAGTGAAGGGAGAGTGGCGTAATCCCCCACATCACTGACCTGCTTCTGCCACCTCCAGTCTGACTCAGGGGTGAAGACAAAACAGACGAGTGAGACCAGGAGGGGCGCAGCAGCACAGAAGTGAGACAGACGGGCGGGCAGACAGATTTCATATGAAGCATGATGAAGCAACAACTGTTGTGCGGCCGCGTGTTAAAATGACAAACGGTGCCGAGCGTGTCGGGACCAGTTGCTTTAAAAGCCACTGGACGCAGGTCCGTGTTTGGCATGTTTGTCTGTGACAAAGGTGTCTATCAGCGTGATGATCAGCTTACAGCTGCCGTCACCACCCAGGCAGACTGTTGCTGGGTTTCCATCACCCCGAGAATTGCACAAAACCTAAATATGGCAATAAAAACTGCTGATGGAAACAGCTCAGCTTGGAAAAACCTTCATATGAGATACAAGTTTGTGTTTGTACTGTCTGTGTGTGTGTGTGTGTGTGTGTGTATGTGTGTGTGTGTGAACTACCTGACAGGTGAGTGTTTCCCTTCTGGCTGAGGTAGTTGCTTCGGAGGGAGGCCGAGCGGGACATCGGGGAACTACTGGGCGGAACAGGAACGAAAGTGGGGTCCAGATCCAGGATGAGCTGGTTCAGCTGCTCGATGGACTCGTCCACGTCCGTGGTCAACGCCGCCAAATCCTCGTCCTGGCTGGCCGAGCCGTGCGCGTTGCCGTTGCTGCTGCTGCTGCTGGTGGGCTGAGTGTCCCACAGCCTCCGCTGCGCCGCAGGCCCCCTGCTGGTCGCCAGAGGAGGCCTCTTCCCTCCGGCCTCGCCGACTCTCCGTCCTCCCTCCACCTCCGGGTAGGACTCGGCGACGACGTCCACCATCTGCTGCTGTCGGACCCAGCGGTGGGTGGAGTTCTCCGTTTCACTCTCCGGCACGTCCACGGAGGAAACGGGGCAGGTCCTCCTCAAGCCGGGCCGCGGTCCTGCCGGGCTGCTTCGACTTCTCGCCACTTGCCGCTCGCCATCGTCTCGAACGTCCGTCTCTTTCTCACCGGGCGACCCGTCTCCGTTGACGGGACCTCCCAGCAGCTGAGGCGTACCTGCGGGCAGCTCGCCGCCTCTTCCCTGAGCGGCGAGCTCAGCCATGACCTCCAAAAGACGCGGAGCGATTTCAAAGTCCAGCCGCGGGGGACTCTTGTCCAGAGCGGCTCCTCTGTCGGGTCCGAGCCCGGCCTGCGAGGCCACCGACAGCCCCGAGTCGCTGCTGGGAGACGGGGTGCGGTCGCTGCAACTGGGGCTGATGGTGGGCAGGGACAGGAGAGCTCTGTCCCCGCTGCTCGTCTTCACTTGCTCAGACAGCCGGTCATGTTTCATGTCCAGGTGATGGAACTCAGCTGTCGAGACAAAAAGCAAAATGATGGAATCAAAAGGACGCAAACAGACGCTCAGCTCTCAACTGGGAGAAAGAATCCTTGTGATCAACAAGTTATTAAAGGATTCAACTAAAAGAAGCAGAAGACATCATGTTTGACATCCCTACACAGATGCAACATCTGCTGGAGGGAAGATTATGGACTCATGAAATAAATGTTTCTTCTTCTCTGGAGGAAAAGCAGCGTATGCAGCTGAAGGGTTTAAAAATGAACATGCACCTGAGACAAAAGTTGGGGTTAAAGGTCATTTGAGCTTTAAAGCACCATTTGAAATAATCTCTAACATGAATCTTAACATAAAATACAATTTTAAAAAAATGTGATTACAATCTACAACCATGTCCTGCAACACTCCAGGATGTAAGTCGCTGCCTACACACACCTACCATTAGTCCAGACACATTCCTTGAAGATAACATAGAGTCTCTCTGCAATGGCCTGGCAGACAAATACCTGTTTGTAAGAATGCATCTGTCACAGGCGTCTAGCAGAGGTCACATAAAGCAGCCTAATATACAGCACCAGTCCCTGCATCGGTCTGTCATGACTACAAACAAAGGTTCTCCCAGCATGCAAACACCTGGGACGTTTAGAGAATCAGAATCAGAATCAGCCTTATTGACCAAGTTTGTACACTTTGACTCCGGTTTGTTCTCTATTCTACGACTTAGGTTAAAAAAAACAAACAAAAACAAACTACAGAATAAGTAAAAAGCAAGGGTAAACAAGTAAACAATGTGCAACCGAAGTATAAATAAACTATAAACAGTGTGCAACTTGGTGGAGTAAAATAAGGATCTATATACAAGTCTATATAAAAATATATAGAGAGATATATTCTTATTTATATATACTACACCCATACTACTAATACTACTATATACTAGAGGAGACGTAAAAAAAAAACAACAACTTTAACTCATGAAATGAAAAATACTAAGAAAAAAAATACAAAAATGCTGAGAAGGTGAAGAAGAAGTCTAGCACCCTATTTAAAAAAGGAAGAACTCAAGGAGATATAACAGTCATAGAGTCAGTTAAAAACAATAACAGGCAATGCTTTAAAAGTGACAGTGTGCTAGGTTTGCACCAGGAGGATTAAATACACTGAAATAAGAAGGTACAGTAGTGTAACAACAGCTACAGTGCATGTCAGAGCCGTCCCAGCGCAGCCTCTTCAATCCAAAGAGGCAGTAAAACTCCCGCAGCAGGCATGCACGGTAAGATCTCACAGCTGGGGTCTCACGCACAGTTGGACAGACGGCAGTCCGCCAGCTGGTGTGCAACTTTCACGAGCTCAAACCGTATCGCCTGAACGAAAGCATGCAGAAGAACCAGCTTACTTGAGCGGCGCGCGGGACCCGGAACTTTCACTGTTGCCGCTGCAGATTAGAAACAGGATGAAAAAGGCTGGCTGGAGCTTCCCTTTGGAGTCACAGGAAACCAGTGGAGGAAGAGGAGGGGGGGCTTGGTGGGCGTGCGAGGACGAGGACGCAGATGATGAAAATCAAGCGGTGAATGAAGAGAAGCCTGAAGAGATTCCAGAAGCAGCGCAGCGTCTCAGTCCTCCTGGTCCTGGTCCTGCTCCTGCTCCTGCTCCTGCTGTTCCCTCCATCCCAACGCTCCCTCTCCCTTCTCTCCAATGTCACTCCTTCCTCCTCGGCTGCAAACTCCCCGCCCGCCTTTCCCCCGTCACAGTGTGGTGAGCCACCCGCCTCCTCCCCCCCTGCATCCTGTCCAGGCTGACCCAGCCGGGCAGGTAAGTCTGGGAAAAGCAGCGTGCGCTCATGCATGCAACACGTCTGAGGAGCGGCGGGAAGTAAACTTTGCAAGCGGAATCATTGACCCGGGATCACACGGGCAGCCAGGACTCTGACAGTGCAGGTGGAAGTGGCCCACGGAACGCACTCGAAAGAAAAGACGGCGCTCCGTGGCAGCCAAATATGGGCGCGGGAATGTCAACATGGGGGCGGGCTCTGAGAGATTCTTGTGAGCTGTGTGGAAGGGGGATGGGGACAAGAGTGGACAAATTGCAGCTTGAACCTGAAAGCACAAGAACCTAGCAAAACAAAAAAGGAGGGGTGGTGGCGGAATGAAGTGGGAAAGAAAAGAGAGGAAAACACTGTGGAGATGGAGCGACGGGAACGGCTGAGGGAGAGGAAGAAGCGGCCACCACTGTGGCTGAAAACAACTTTTCCAACTGGCTGCCGCCCTCACTCAACTCCTGTGCATGCCAGTTCACTGGTGGTTAGCATAATGAGTGTGTGTGTGTGTGTGTGTGTGTGTGTGAGAGAGAGAGAGAGAGAGAGAGCGAGAGAGAGAGGAAGAGTGAGTGAGTGTGTGTGTATGCGGCCTGACAAGCTTTTTAATCCGGCCCGATGAACTTGAACAGTTGGTATTAACAGTCAGTCATCAAGCAGCTGCATCTCCTCCATGTTTGCACTGTTTCCAGAGTCATTTCAATAAAGAGCCAAATACCCTGGTGGTTCTGAATGGTTCTGGATAGTACTGGATGGTTCTAAGAGTTAAACACCCTGGTAGTTCTGGGTGGTTCTAAGAGCTCAACACCCTGGTGGTCCAGGGGTGGTTCTAGATGGTTCTAGGTGTTTCTAAGAGTTAAACACCCTGGTAGTTCTAGGTGGTTCTAAGAGCTCAACACCCTGGTGGTCCAGGGGTGGTTCTAGATGGTTCTAGGTGTTTCTAAGAGCTAAACACCCTGGTAGTTCTGGGTGGTTCTAGGTGGTTCTAGGAGGTTCTAAGAGCTCAACACCCTGGTAGTTCTAGGTGGTTCTAGGTGGTTCTAAGAGCTCAACACCCTGGTGGGGCTTCAGCGACACTGATTTGGTTGCAGCTTTGCTTTGCTTAATTTTTTTTAATTGACTTTAAAGCAACAGGTTTTCTCCATATCCCATAATATATATTTTTCTCTCCTATGAGGTGGCTCACCAAAACACTCCATCCATCTGCTGCTGCTCCGCTACCACCCCCCCCCTCGGCACAGAACCTATTGTCGATCCACCAGTCAAACACTGCCTTGCCAGCCCTGGTCCAGATCATCCCATCATCAACATGCCAAGTACTTCAAAAGTGTGGTGTGTGTGTGTGTGTGTGTGTGTGTGTGTGTGTGTGTGTGTGTGTGTGTATGTGTGTGTGTGTGTGTGTCTGTGCATTCCACTCATCCACATTTCTGTGTGAGTGGACCGGCCTGTGTCTAAATTACTGGCCTGTGGTGTCGATTGAGCAACGGAAATAAAGCAGCTGGATGTGAGAGTCGTGCTGCTTGTGAGTGAGTGAGTGAGTGAGTGAGTCATTGAGTGAGTGAGTCAGTGAGTCAGTGAGTGAGTCAGTGAGTGGGTGAGTGTCTCGCTCGGCCGCCTGGATGTGTTTTTATCCTGCTGTTTTTCTGAATAACTCTTTGGTTAGAAATTGACGTGTCCCAAATGTCCATGTGGCCGCTGCCGACTGGGCTGTCATTACACCCACTGGGAGGAATGTGAAGGAGGCCACTGTGACCACCACACCTACTATTCCATAATTTCCACGGCTTCTGTTAATGTAAAGTCCAGTTATTGCAGATGATTGGTTCCAAATGGCTCTTATTTTCTGTTGGCAGACAACGGTTTTTGCTCGCTGGTGCATTACAATAAAGCATGACCAGCTGAATTCACTGACAACATTACTGTTAGATGTCAAGTATGAAACCAAGGGCAACCGTTAGCAGCTGATGCAAGTACAATATTCAAACCTCTGATTGAAATCTGTAAGTTTATAAAAGATGACAAGGTAAAACTTCTTTTTCTGATATATATATTAATACAGGTACTACCCAGAAAATGAGAATATCCTGAAAAGGTTGCTGTACTTCTGCAATTCAACTTAAAAGGTGAATGTGACATATTATATAAAGGAATAATATGCAAATCAATATATTTCAACTTTTTATTTCTTTGGATTTTGCTGATCAGGTCTTGCAGAAAAACAAAAAACTCAAATTTTATAATAATTTTCTGAGTTTGTGGGTTTGTGGTTTTAATAAGCTGAAAATCTTAATCAGCAAAGTTACAACAAGGAACTGCTTGAGACGTCAATTTGCGTGCAATGGCTCAATAAAATGTGTTGCTTTCATCTTTTATGTTAAATTGCCAAAATAAAACAACTTTTACTGGATATTCTCATTTTGCGGGTAGTACCTGTATGTATATACATATATATATATACATATATATATGTATGTATATGTATATATATATATATATATATATATATGTATATATATATATATATATATATGTATATATATATATATATATATGTATATATATACATATATATATATATATATATATATATATATAGCCAAAATAATATATATATTTGATATATACAATATACACTAGCAGTCAACAGTTTGGACACATACTTCTGATTGAATGGTTTCATGGCTACTGACATTGTAAGTTGTCACTCAAGGCGTCAATACTATGAATGAACACATATGGAATATGTATACTACACAGTTTCCTTTCTCTAACTTCATCTTCGAAATAAATCCACAAATGATAGATTGCACTCGTCACTACAGTCCGGCCCGTGTGCCTGAGAGTCCTGCTGAAGTACAACAACCAGTACTTGGTTTATAGTGCCAGCGACTCAAACAACCCCCAAGGTCAAAAAAAAACATGACCGCTCAGTAACAACACAGAGAACAACAGTGGATCCAAATGCACAGGAATAGAAAGTGAAAGAAAGACGCGGAGCAGCAGCTTGGAGCCTACCAGGGTCCATGGAAGCCAGGTCCTGATAGGAGTCCCGTCTCACCAGAGGGTCCAGGGTGTCATAGTCCACCGTCACCGAGTGTCCGTTGTGCCACAGCTCCCTGCCTGCACACGACAAACACAGCAGCAGACACAGAGGCAGCAGTGGTCAGGAGTCACTGAAACAGCAACAAACACACTCACACACACTCACAGCACTAAAGTGCACGATAACGCCAGAGGAACGCAGATTTCATACATAACTCACATAAAAATGAAAGCTACAATTTAGGTTTCTCTTTATTTCTGTCACTGTCACTGTTGTGCTGTCTGTGCGCTCCGGCGTCTGCGGGCTTCCGGCTTTCACCTCACATTGTTTGGCCTGTGTGGACGGCATCTGCAATCTGGATTCCAGTCAGATTGCTGTGATAAGCAGCGCTATTATTATGCACTATTTAGGGTCAAGGAGCGTTAGAGTGCTCCATCTTCAGCCCGGTGTCCAATGCTTCCCCCACCTGGTGGTTGGTTGCATTGATTATTTTACTAGATAAGTGTGTGTGTGTGTGTGTGTGTGTGTGTGTGTGTGTGTGTGTGTGTGTGTGTGTGTGTGTGTGTGTGTTCCCCAGTCTTGTTTGCTCGCTCTCTTTCTCTCCTTTGTGAGACATGTCAGTGTCAGTGTTGACTCAGCCTGTTTGATTTAGTTTCACATTGATTGCTTTTATTTGCTTATTATTTATGAAACCTTGCTTTTGTCACGGCCCCAGGCCAGTTGTGACGCAAGCGTTGTTGTTTTTTTTTTAGACTTTAACCGTTAATAACCATGGAATAAAATCTACCTGCCATCCTCTCTGGACTGTCTGCAAACAACAGCTCCACCTTCCCTCCTTCTGGAAAGCCTGGGTCTGAAAGGAACAAACAATATCAGACGGCCCGAAGGTTAAAAACATGACAGAGCCCACGTACCCATGGGTAGTCCACACCTGCAACTGATAAGGAGTCCAAAGTTGGCTCATCTGAATGTTGCGACCGGAGGATGCATCAGTTACATATTAAAGAAAGACAGCGGCTTATACGATACCTCTGCTGGCACAGTCCAGGTCTGCCTTGAAGAAGGCGAGGGTGTGTCCGTGCACTTGGCCCGTGTGAAACTGCAGCCGGAAGACAACCCGCCTGCTTGCAGAATGGCTGTTTTTGTGATAACACACCACCTAAAATTGCAAAGATGAAATGATTGGGTTCTTTGCAGCCGGACGGTGACTCTCTCCCTGAGAGCAGCGCTCCACCCCAATTTGAATCTCATTGACGGTGTCGTGGCCAGTTGTCCTTTTCTTTGCTTTTTGCCCTCGATATCCAAACGGAACAGACAAAATCAAATTCATGAAAATCAAATCAAACAGCCACTAAGGCAGCGAGGGAGTGAATTGACGCAGAGTCCATAGTCCAGGCGAGGAAGCAAAGTTGTTGTTGTTGATTTATTTTTCCATTTCAAGCAAACAAACAAACAAAACGACGGCTGCTGCCGCCTCTCTTGCCCTGGTGAAAAAAACACAACAAGTCTCGGTGCTGCCCTCTATATGCTTGGCAAACCAATATTTATATACAGGTACTACCCGAAAAATGAGAATATCAAGGAAAAGGTTGCTGTATTTCTGCAATTCAACTTAAAAGGTGAATGTGACATATTATATAAAGGAATAATATGCAAATCAATATATTTCAAGTTTTTATGTCTTTGCATTTTGCTGATCAGGTCTTGCAGCTTCAAAAAAACAACTCAAATTCAAAAATTCTGAAGTCAAATCTTTATGAAAATCTTAATCAGCAAAGTTACAACAAGGAACTGCTTGAGATGTCATTTTGCGTGAAATGGCTCAATCAAATGCGTTGCTTTCATCTTTTATGTTAAATTGCCAAAATAAAACAACTTTTACTGGATATTCTAGTTTTCTGGGTAGTACTGTATACATATATATATATATAGATCACCTAGTGTTCCAGAGCTATAAAATACCTTAAAAATAAAATAATGAATAAGTATTCAAATTAACTCAAATAATGCCCCATATTATGATCAAACTAAAGGTATAAATCAAGCCAAACAAAACTAAATAATTAAATGACAAAATATCTCCAACACACTGAGCATTGTAAAAATGAATGACGCGGATGTACTGATAATTTTACATTTCATCCTAAAACTCACAGAGGCTGAACTCTATGAGTTGGTGTTTCAAGTTCTATTGGTGTGACTCCTGGCACACTGTAGAGAGCAACACAAGTCTCTCCCACTCACCATGATGTCCCCCTTCAGCAGCTGAGCTGGCTGCAGCACAAAGTACAGCTGGTCGGTCTCAGCCACAGTCACGTCGCTGCGATACGCAAACACAGTTGGTGGATTCACAGGCTAGCATTTTGGAAAAGCATCATGTGTTGCGTTTTTTTGTGAGTTAAAGTGAGCACTTACTAAACAGCTGAGGTGCAAACGGCCTGCAGACTCTGGTAGACTCTCAGAAACAGACAACATCCTAAAACGTGGGAGAGCCGCAGAACATGTCACTGCAAAGCAGCTGTTGATTCAACGCTGAGGATTCTCTTTGATCAGCGTCGAACTAACAACTGTCTTCCACCTCCAAGCAAAACTCAGCAAACGGCCCCTTTGTAAACACATTTCAGACTTAACTAACAGGTACGTTGTTTATGCATTTTTTTGGAATTGTTCCAGTCTGACTTGATGTCCAAATATTTCCTCCTTCCTGGAAGAGGTGATGCTCAAACAAATTAAAGTATATCGCTGGACAAATCTGCAAAATGTCAAAAAAAAAAAAAAAAAAAACAATTCCTCTAATCATGTTTAGGATGAAGAACCACAGGGAACGACTGCTCGAGATGAGCCGCCCATTCACCTGCATATCACCAGAAAAAGTTTCTGTTTATCAATCATTGGTGTCAAACTATGGAATAGATTGGGCTTGGACATCAAAGAAAGCCCAAATTTAGGACTATTTAAGATAAAATACAAAAATATAATATTCTGTAGATACAATAATATTGTAAACAGATTAACTACCATTATTTTTATTATTATTATTATTATTATTATTATTATTATTATTATTATTATTATTACTATTATTACTATACAAGTACATGTATGTGTAAGTATTGAGACCTGCTAGAGTTGTTTTCTGTTATCTATTTTCTGTTGTATTTTTATTTGAGTCTAGGGGTAGGAATATATAAGTCCTTACTTCTTCCTACCCTATTTTCACTGGTGTTTGCTTACTTATTCTTACCTTGCTGTTTTATATATATATATATATTTATATATATATATGTATTTTTTATGATTTCTTTTTCATTTTCATGTGTGTATTTGGTTTTGTATCCTTTTTAAATTCTCTTTCCTTTCTTACATGTTCGAAATAAATCAAATCAAAATCCAAATCAAATCACCTCCTTCACGGTTCATATGGAGGAGCCCATGTAGCACAACGCAGAGGAGGAACGATGGAGAAGGAGTCATCTTCAAACAGTCCTTCAGCATGCTGCCCATCATCCACACATACCTGCAAGGAATAAGGTTCCCACTGCGTATGAAGTTCCCACTGCCCAGAAGCCTTCAGACTGAAGGGTGGAGGGTCACGTCATTGACTTGATCTCAGTCACCACCACCGGCTGGCAACTGAGGTGCACGTGACCTTTGACATGGAGCTGAAGTCATCCTTTTTCCTACCGTTTCTGCGAAGGGGTCATCAGAGCTGCGAGTTTGTCAGTGTAGAACCTCCTCATGGCAAAGTAGTCCAGCGACAGGTCGGCACTGAGAGAGATGCACACGTTCAGCAGGTGGTGGAGGCTGGATCATCACTTACCTGTACACATTCCCCTAAAGCACAATTTGTCTCAAGAATTGTATGGATTTAAGAAGATTCGTTCCTGTGTTTTTAAAATATGACTTTGTGGTTGTGTATTGGCTGAGTTGTATTTCACTAGTTTGCCCTCAAAAATGACCTGAGAAATGAGTTTGTTCTTAGCATTTATTCATTAAGGGTGCAGTTTTACGTCATTAATTCCTTGATAAAGAAAACTGTCAAAAATCAGATTTTCTTTCATCCAATACCACTCAATAAACAAATGTTACACATTAACTCTCTAACACAGCGGTGTCAAAGTCATTTTGGTTCACGGGCCACATAGAGGAAAATCTATTCCCAAGCGGGCCGGACAGGTAAAATCATGGTATGGTGTTATTAACGTAAAAATAACAACAACTTCCAGTTGTTTTCTTTGTTTCACTTCATCCGTGTTCTTTGAGCACTCTGCACTCTGCACCAGTGTTGCCAACTCCTCAGTAAGGAAAGTCGCTATTGGCTGTCCTGAAAGGCGCCAAATGACGTCATTGTCTAATTTGCATAATGGACAATTTTTGCACTTGATTGCAATGTTACAACAGCAGGAAAAGTCGCTAGATTTGTCGCTAGACGCTATGGGGAGAATAGCGACTTTTTTTGGGGGGGGAGAGGGAGGGGAGTCGCCAAGATGGCAACACTGCTCTGCATCAGCTTTGTCTGTTTCAACAGAGACATTTTGGGGCAATGAGGGTAGCCAATAGGAGACGTTCTGAGGCAATGAGGGCAGCCAATAGGAGACGTTCTGGGGCAATGAGGGCAGCCAATAGGAGACGTGAGTGGATGTACTTGTGCCGATTTGCTCAGCCCAAGTATTGAGTTTGTTTGCCAAGCAGAAACGATATTGCGACACCAAATGGACACATTTAGAACAGAATTTTCTTTCATTGATAAATTGCGTTTTTTATATTTTGCAAAATCATCTCACGGGCCGGTAAAAAAAAAACAGTTTGCGGGCCCGATCCAGCCCGCGGGCCATATGTTTGACACCCCTGCTCTAACACGACTAAGTATTTTTTTGCAAGCATGCACTTACTTCCACTGTCATGTACATATTTGCGTCGCGAGCCAATGATCACCATTGTTTATTCTCAACAGCATCCAGAAACATACTCCCACTCTCCCTCCTATTTAAACCTCCCTCTCTTTTGTCCAACCACCAGAGCACAGCATGGCAGATGCTGCCAAGTCAGGCTTCATCACTCTGCACTCTGACAAAAAAAAACAAATAACAAAAAGCAAAGATTCACATCATGCCCAGGTGGCATCAATATGCGTCCAACCTCTTGTATCCAACACCAACCCTGCCCAGATACCAAACAGAGTTGAGTTCAAAGTCTGGCCGCCAGTTTCCCTGCTGGAAACCAACCGCTGCTCACCCTTTAGTCCTGTAATCACTCCAATGTGGGGAATGATAGTATTTTTGAAGCAAGCACTCATCAGTCCAAAGAATGTCAACAAGATTAGACCCTGGTCTTTAAACTGTTGATAGTGATGATTGCCTGGGCTATATTCAAGGTGCCATGTGCATAAAGTGGAATTAGTTAACTAGGGCGTCAGTGTTACCTGGCTGACATATTGCTGAAGTGAATGTAGGAAGACAGCAGAACTCCCAGTTGGCCTTTACCTCCCTGTTTGGGACAAGTAAAGGATCAAACACACACTGGAGATGTTGTGACAGTCGTGTTTGTATGTGTGAGTCGTCGAGGAGGGAGGCGTTACCCTGCAGTGCAGCACCAAGACGTGCTTTGAGTGTGTCTGCAGCCAGTTCTCCATCAGTGTGCACACCCTGAAGATCTGATTCAGGCTCGGGGCCAAGGAGTCCAACCAGCCCGTGTCCAGAATCTGCATGAAGAAGCACACTCACTACAGCAAACACACAAACAGAGCATTCTGCACTCTCTGCAGCTGGCGAGGCTTCATCATTACCTTGTGGTTCAAATGACTGAGGAAGTTGTGCTTCTCTGAGAGGTTGATTAGCTGTGGAAGAAAAGAGTTGTCTGTAAAATCCTTCACCAAGTGGTATAAAAGTATTCATTTGTTGCATCACTTCCATACACATTTACCAAAGAGGATTTAGGGCCAGAAGAAGAAGAACATATTACTGGAAGGGGATTTTTTTTTTATTTTATTTTATTTTTTTTTTTAAGTTTCCACTTTGAGTTTTAAGTTGAAATTTCGTGACTAAAGTCGAAGGAAACAGGAAACTAGCGAAAACAGAAGAACTCCACTAGGCTTTATTTTCGACATTTCGACTTTTAATCTTGGAATTTCAACTTTATTTACGTTGACTTTAATCTTTAATTTCGAGTTTATTCTCAAAATTTCAACTTTATTCTCAAAATTTCAACTTTAATCATGAAATTCTGACTTTATTCTCAAAGTGTCAACTTTATTGTCTGAATTTTGACTTTAATCATGAAATTTCAACTTTAATCTCAAAATGTTGACTTTATTGTCAAATTTCTGACTTTATTCTCGAGATTCGATTTTTATTTAATTTTACGAAATTTCAACTTTATTCTCAAAACGGAAACTTGAAAACAAATGATTTCTTAATATTTATTTTCTCTCCTTGTGGCCCTCTTGTGTTTCAACACGCAATCCCTTTCCAGTTGTCATCCATCTCACCATGTAGTTGTCCCTGTGCTTCGACTGCAGCATGAGAATGATCTTCTGCAGGCTCTGTGTGTAGCTGGGTTCGGGACACTCGGCTGGACAGAATATGGTGATGATGCGCTCAGTGATGTAGGTGAGATCAATTTGCTCCAGTTTCGACATGACTGCTGCTGGTCACATGGGTCGCTTGCCTACAGGAAGTGGAAAAACTTCACTTAAATTATTTTCATGGACATGAAAAATGAAGTGAGGTTACAAAAAATAAGGAACCAAACTTTTTGAGCTTGTGACTGAAAGAGGCAGTGATGACTCACTGAACAGTAGGCAGCCACAATCTAAAAAAATAAAGAAGTGTGACATGTTGGTCCCTGCCTTCTGTACAAACTGATTTCAACTAACTGTAGTTGAACCAGGCTACTTTTCAGAGGCCACACTGTCACCGTTATGCGTGACAGTGACTTGCACGCAACAAGTGAAAACAACGCAAAAGCAAAGGGAAGCAAAGAGAGCGTAGACGACAGCAAAATAAAGTGCAGATTGCAGAAATGATAGACTCTGCCGATGGAAAAACGTCTTTTTCAGAAAATCCTGACTTTTCCAGGTCAGGAAACAAGCCACGCAATCATGTGAGCGCGTGTTTCTCTCCTCAGGAGTAACAACACCCACAGAGTGTCGAGCGGCGCGGCGGTGGTTAACCTCACCTTCACCCTGACCATGTGACTGCGGCAGAGTAAACAGTGATAAAAAAAAGAATTTTCACTGGCGAGTCAGGCGAGAGTAACCCGCTGGGAGAGAGACGGCAGCCTGAACCATCAGCCACACTGTGTTCAATAATCAGTGCTGTCACAGGCAAACTCTTTCACCCAGCGCTTCCCATTGTTGAGCTCACAGACAGGAGGACACTGGCAGCAGGGACGCGCGCGCTCTTGAAACTGTCACTGTCACTCGCTTTTGTTTGAAACTATTTTATCATTTTTATATCAAGTATTTGTTTGACCATTTTAAGCCAATAGGGTTGCTTTCAAAACTAAAAACAGCTTGGATACATTTCTGATTGAATGGTTTTCCTTTCATTTTCATGAGACTGTTGACACTGCAGGTCGTCACTCAATGCATCCAAACTATGAATGAAACAAATCTGGAATATGTATGAAGCGAAACGAGTGAAACAACTCAGACAGGTTTTATATTTGAGATGATCTAGAATAGCCACCCTTCACATAAAATATATACAACATTACAACATCGCATATTTAGGTATTGAACAACTTTTCTTTTTCTTTTGCCACATTAATCCACATATCTTGCTGATATATTTGATGTCTGATGTGTATCTACGGTGTAGAAAGTGGTCCAGATAAAGAAGAAACAGGTGTGTCCAAACTTTTGACTGCTAGTGTACACACACACACACACACACACACAGACATGCGCAACATATGCGTACACTCCAAATAAATTCAATGTGTGTATGAAAGAAAAATGGACAAACATTTTAGAGCCCACTGAGGCCCCCCAGTCTAATACACTGGGATACAACAAAATATACCCGGGCTGTAAACTTATCACTTTTGCACATGTAAATTCAACTGTTCATTCATTCATTCATCTTCTATACCTGCTTATTCCTATTCAGGGTCCTGGGGCTCTGCTGGAGCCTCTCCCAGTTGTCTTAGGATGAAGGCAGGGTGACACCCTGGACAAGTCGCCAGTTCATCGCAGGGCCACATAGAGACAAAGACTCACATGCACACCTACGGACAATTTAGAGTGTTCAATTGACCTCACATGCATGTTTTTGGAGTGTGGGAGGAAGCCGGAGAACCCGGAGAGAACCCACGCAGACACAGGGAGAACATGCAAACTCCACACAGCAAGGTCCCAGGCCCGGGCCCCGGAATCGAACCCACGACCTTCTTGCTGTGAGGCAGCAGCGCTAACCACACCTTTTCTGTTTATACCTCCAAATGTTTTATTTTTGTCGATATCCTTAGCTAATATACTTCTAGCTTTTTCTTTTTGCTGCTGCAATCATGCAAATTTCCCCACCGTGGCATCAGTAAAGGTCTTCTTCATCTTCTTCTTCTTAGTTTGCCACCCCTGCTACAAGACACATGTGACGCACCTCAAGTGCTTTTCTCTGCATCCACTCACTCACCTTGGTGTTCACTCCCCGGGTTTCCTTGTTTTCAGGACTTGACCAAGGAACCTAAATGAACTCCTTCACGTCAGTGTTTTTCCCTGGTGTGTCTTTTCATCTAAATTTGTACGCAGCAACTAAGGGAAAAACACAAGTACGTGACTCAAAGCGCTCGTACCCTGCACGCAACCACAGAGAGGAAGAAAGTCTTTGATTTTATTTTTGGTCATGTGTAGTTACAGTCTTTAGATTTTTTTTTTTCCCTTTTTGTTTTTTGTTTGTTCCGACGCGGATCAACTCTTGATCCTTCCTTTGTTTGGGCGCAGATCACATGAATCACAGCGGTGTAGGAGAGAGAAAGCAAAAGTCATTCAGCATGGCTATGTACAGTTCACTTTAAGCTCTACGTCCGTTTGAAATGTCTTTAGTCCGAACAGCAAAAGGTATGTCACCTCTGCACCCACGTCAAATAGACACTCCTCATTGTGTAGTGATTTTGACTTAATAAAGAAAGCCATACCAACAATGTGACCTGATATGAATAAAGCAGCCCCTGAAGGAAGGTTACGCGACCTTTAACTCACAGGGAAAAACGTGTCATATTGTGTCTTGACTGCAGCCTCAGGCATTGTCTTAATGTATCAATCAGCCCACCTCGTGCATCTGCAGGACAGCACTTTTCACCGCTGATCCCCGAGACATTATTCATTCATTCATTCATCTTCTATACCCGCTTATTCCTATTCAGGGTCAGGGGGCTCTGCTGGAGCCTCTCCCAGCTGTCTTAGGGTGAAGGCAGGGTGACACCCTGAAAAAGTCGTCATTTCATCGCAGGGCCACATAGAGACAAACAACCATTCACACTCACATGCACACCTACGGACAATTTAGTGTTCAATTGACCTCACATGCATGTTTTTGGAGTGTGGGAGGAAGCCGGAGAACCCGGAGAAAACTCACGCAGACACAGGGAGAACCTGGAGAGAACCCACGCAGACACAGGGAGAACATGCAAACTCCACACATAAAGGTCCCAGGCCCGGGCCCCGGAATCGAACCCACGACCTTCTTGCTGTGAGGCGGCAGCGCTAACCACTGCGCCACCGTGTCGCCCCCCCGAGAGATTAACAGCAGTCAAACCACAAGCTCCTTTTGTTTTGTTTGCTGCAAACCGCAGTCAACGCTCCCTCCAAGGAGGAGGCACTGCGTTGCATTCAGACTGCTCCCATATGAATGGACATTGGTCTGACCATGCGAAAAAACAAAAAAATGGAAAGCCTCGAGGGAGCAGAGCCAACTGACTTGTATATCGTTTGGGCTAAAACAGAAAGGCGGCTCGAGACGGCTCTTACCTTTGCCGACGTTTAAACGAGAAGTGAAAACCACAGCGGTGTGGGAGGAAGGTCTGTGTGTAACTGCTGGGGAAGTGGAGACTTCACTTCGCGAGGAAGGGAGAAAGTAAGAGCAAAGGAGAGAGCGAGAGAGAGAGAGAGAGAGAGAGAGCGAGAGAGAGAGAGAGAGAGAGAGAGAGAGAGAGAGAGAGAGAGTCAGATAAAGTCTTCTGTGACAGTGGAGGTTGCACTTTGCCCTCTGTTGGACTATAACAGCAGGCCTCACGGCGGTGGATGATTGCATTGTTTTACCACTACGGCTTCTTTGCTTTTAATTTCACAATAATGCCACAGCTCACTGTCTGACAACACACGAAAACAAACAGTTGATTGGGGGTTATTTCACCAACTATTCATAAATGTTGTTAATATTTTGTCAGGGCACCTTATGCAGGAATTACTGCAGGTGTGCACCACGGCATTAAGAATCAGAATCAGAATCAGAATAGCAATGGTATATGGTTTCTTTTCTTTGTAAACAGTAAACAATGACCCAGTTCAAGATGAAAAGCTTCTCCACAAAAAATATAACCCTTGTTAATGTGCAAATTTAGATTATTTAATTATGTTTCAACACTTAGTTAAAACAACATTTTCATAAAATATTTTAGTTGTTGCAGAACTGATTTATACAGCGAATAAATATTAATTAAAAAAAAAAAAAAGCTTCTCGTTGCGAGACCACATTGTGGACCCTAGATGGAGACAGCGAACTGAACTACTACTCCGTTGGCACTCACGTTCACTTTCTCACTTTGAGGAATTTTACACACACACACACACACACACAAAAAAAAAAATATTTATCCATTAAAAAAAAAAAACATTGTGTGGACTTGTACCAAAAATGAGCTTAATTTTTGCAACTGCACAAATAAAATGTCAAGAGTTTGGCTAAAAGAAAAGTGTAGAAATTAAATCGGTCAAAACAATATAGTTGCTACAGTTGCGTTCACTGGCTCTCTAGGTGTCAAACTTCAGAGAGAGAGAGAGAGAGAGGCTTCCTGCGATGTCTTCATTGAGTGAGTTGACAAGCATTTAAAAACACTGGGTGGAGTCGCTAGTTTACAGCGTTTTCACAACTTTCACCTAAAATCAGGTGACCACTTAGTCAAACGGCTTTATAACAAAACGAGACTGTTTCCTGTTTTTTCCATTTGCTTCCGTTCACTGATTTACCTATTGAACTATCCAAATTCCGAGCATTGGATTAACGCGTGAATGTGTCATAATTCATATCCAATGAGACCCCGCCCTGGCCACCTTGTACTACTGGCCGTCACTCTCATCTGTCTGCAGTGCATAGCAGCGGTGGCGCCTACTCCCGTTAGCTCCCATGGTGACCAACTAAAGGCATTTCTTATGTCGATGTAGCCGGTTAGCCCCTTAGCCGAGCTGACAGGCGGCTGCTTCTTTTTTTTCTTTTCTTTTCTTTTTTTTTGGACGAAATGGGATAAATGTCGCGATGATAACTCTTTGGGACGAGCCACGCAATACCATAGCGTGCTAAGCTAACAAGGAGCCGTACTCATTTGCCTGGAGAAAGTAGGTAGTAAGTGGTACGACAGTGGTTAGCACTGTATGCTAGCCGAGGCTAAGCGCTCACCTGCGGGCTTCCTATTGCTGCTAAGCCTACCCGACGACGAAAGTTGCTCGCTAACGGAATGGAAAATGTGAAGGAGAACGAGCGCGGAGCGCTTTCAACTTCGGCAGCACCGCAGGAGGCTCTCGAGTCTGAGGGTGACGTTAATTGTGGGAGGCCGAGCGGATTGGGAAAGAGACCCTCCATCGGGGAGGATGACGGCGGAGGCGCAGAGGCGAAACTCTTCGGCAAAGGGCTGGCAGCCACCTCCCTTCTCCAAATAGCCATTCGAAATGGGATTTACCAAAACCAAGTTGCCAGTGCGGTCGGCGGCGGCGGCGCCGTGAAATATATCAACATGCCGTCCACCAAAACGGCCAACATTTATAATTTGACGTCGGCGAGTGGCTCCACTTCTGTCAAC
Source organism: Nelusetta ayraudi (assembly GCF_046127955.1). Taxonomy (NCBI): domain Eukaryota; kingdom Metazoa; phylum Chordata; class Actinopteri; order Tetraodontiformes; family Monacanthidae; genus Nelusetta; species Nelusetta ayraudi. Next base: position 5,127,732 of record NW_027466134.1, read on the forward strand.
TCTTTGCTGGGTCGGAGGCGGCACAGACACAAGAGGAATCTGTCGCTCGGAGCTTCGCCGACGGCCAGTTTGGCCGGCGCGGCGTCCTCCCCGGCGGAGGCGGCCGGTGCCGCCCCGGCAGCCTCGCCGCTGAGCACCCTGAGTCTGGACCGGAGGACTTTCCTTCGGCAGAAGCAGTCGAAGCAACTGCAGGCCTCGGATAAGACGTGGGTTCGCTCGGACCTCCGGCGGGGCTGCATTCACGTCCACGACTGGCTGACGCCCGCCTACCCGCGCCCGGTGCTGTGCACGGTGGACACCACGGCGAAGGAGGTGGCCGCCAAGCTGGAGGGAAGCAAAGCGGGCTCCGTGGTGAGGATGAGCTGCAAAGCGGCGACCTTGCTCGACTTGTCCGACAACTGCAGAGATGTGAACGGGGAAAGCGACGAGGCTGATAGCCTGAGCGATAGCGTGGAGGTGAAGCGGGCCGAGAACACCAAACTCTCTGCCACCTTGTTCGACGACAAAACCGCCAGCAACTCGTCGTCCGAGCTCTGTCTGAATGAAATAGGGGTGGACATGGCTCTGACTGTGGCCGACTACAGCGGGGTCTACTCGGGGTCGGACATGGAGAGCAGCACGTGTGAGGACTTCAGCCCTGGTGGGCCCAGGAGCACCGAGCTCCAGGACTCTCTCAGCGATGGCCTGGGCATGGGCACCGACTCCTCCGTGCTCAGCCCGAACTGTGACAGCGCCACGGAGGGACCCGACCCATTTGAGAGCTCCTCCGACGAGGTTGACCTCAGCTCCTCTCCGGCCCACTCCACCTGCCGACCTCCGGCAGACTCGCAGCACGTCCCACCTGAGCCAGACTCGGACAAATTGGGGGAAGCAGGTGACGATTTGCGCTCCCCCGAATCGGTCAAAGTGTCCTCCAAATGCTCCGGCAGCTCACAGACAAGGCCACTGACCAGCCAAGCGTCCCGGCAGCCTGAACCGGAACCTCCCCGAGAGGAGGGCCGGGGATGGTCGGAGCCCATCAGTACATGTCCGAGTCCGGCTCTTTTCATCCAGCTGCACGGTGGGACCGTCCGACGCCTCGGAGATGACGAGAAGCCTTTGCAGATACTGAACGAGTATCTGAGCGATCTGGGCTTTGAAGACCCCTGGAGGGTTCAGGGAGAGGGCATGAACCCAGAGATTGGCTGCCTGATACGGTTCTACTTTGGTGAGATTTTTTTTTTTAGTTTTTCAAGTTTTGTGTTTAGTGGAAACATTCCCGTGTGGGTGGGGTTCCACTTGAATTTTCGCCACAATTTGCATTGTAGGTTCTCACTGAAGGCACCAGAGCAATGAAAGAACACAAATAGAATGATGTAGTAAACAAAAAAGTGTGAAATATAAACAGATTTTCTCTTTTTGTGATTCTTCAAAATAGCCACCCTTCATATAAAACACATTTAGAGGTATTTAACTCATTTGCTACATACTAACATTTATCTTACAAATTTATTTGATCACTTCAGTGTGAATCTGCAATGTTGACAGGAGTGTAATGCATCACTTTCGAAGGTCTGTCTGTCTGTCTGTCTAATCATTTCATTTTAATTCTTCCTCACCTACAATATCTGAACTAGCTAACAGCCGGGCATTAGTTGCTAGTTCCACGAGCTGCCACTTTGCCTCGCTCTGCTCGCTCATTGTTAATCCACTCTCAGTGCACTGTGAGTGCAGCTATTGTGTTAAGTCAATCGTTCTGTTAAGCCAGTGTACATAATTGTCCTGGGGCCCTTTTCACAAAGGAGGTTGAACAAACTCTGAGTTTTGCCATGCACTCTGACTTGACCCATACCCTGGCTGTCCATTGAAAATCAGGTTTCCAGTTTCTTCACAGCCATTTTTTGAGTTGCTTTTGTCAACTCCAGAGTTTGTTCACGCTGACTACAGAAAGCCCATATTGATGAATCCCAGATACTACAGATCACCGTGACAGCTGTTAATAAGAGGAAGTCTATGTATTTTAGCCCACTGGAACTCTCTCATGTACTCATACCATGGATTTGAACTGCTTGTTTTGGGGGGAAAACACTGATTTGGGAGCAAAACGCAGAGAGATGACGACTGGAATGGTACTGAACATAAACTCGGTCTCCATTTGGGTCAAATCTTTTGGAAACGACAGAAAATTAAAACCCAGGAACACATTTCACGCTTTGCTCAGTCGACTCTTGAGACGTGTTCTGCAGTCACGAACAGACTCAGGGATGATATTAATCTTATGTGTCATTGACCTGGGAATAAAAAGGTATTGCTCAATGAAATTGATTGATTTAATTTGTAATCCAGTCGTGATCTCAGAATGTTTTCACGATGAATATGAAACTCCCCGCAAAGTCGACAGGCTCGTCCCCATGAGGCCACGTCATGGTCGTAGTTTGTATTCTGACTCAGGGCGATGCTCAGCAACTGCGCACTTTATGTGTGTCACTGACTGGAGCAGACACCTCACCTCAGGGAGGAGACCGTGAGAAACTCTGGGTTTCTTGGGTGCATCCTGCTGTTGACCAAGGCAGGTTAACAGACTCTGTTGGAGTTGAAGTTGCCTCTCTTTGTGGAAGTGACTGGAGTTCCTCCTGCATCTTGAGTGTGACTTCCTAACCTCAGACAGCCCAGAGTTTCCCACTTTTCAGGGCGAACAAACTCTGAGGCCCTGTTTTCACTTGTTCATTTCATGCGTTTTTTGCTGATCAGATTACGAAAAACGCATGAAATGACCAAGTGCAAACAGTCCAAATCCGTTTTGACATCCGATCACGCATTTGTCACGGACGTGCGAACAGAATGCGACTTCAGTCCACGTTAACGACCGCCTACTCCACTCACCTCTCCCGTGTACGTATTTGGTCGGCGCCCCAACTTCTGCCAACGTCATTATAAAGTTACAAACAAGAAGCAAAAACAAATCATTTTTGTTAGACTCGTTTATTAGCATGCTAATAAATTTCATTCCGGATTAGCGTATTTTGTCAGCGGAGCAGCGGTCGCAGTTTCCCACATATGTGATTAAATGTGCGACGTTGCATCCCAAATTTGCCAGCCACCGTTGATCCAAAAATAAAGTCGTCACCACTCTGTCTCAACAGTCGTTACTCCTCGTTCGGATCCATACGAGCCGCAGTAAAATTAAAACTAGTGACTTGATATAGTCCGCAAACAGGAAGTTGAGTCTTATTCGCTGTCATGTAAAACTCGCTGTGGTTTTGCGCTTTACTTCCCCCAGTCATTAAAAACGGAAATGACGCATGTTGCATTTGCATAGGTTCGGCAGGGGGGGGTGTGATGCGATCACAAATGGCACGCTCGAGACGCATGTTAATGGCTAAGTGCGAACAGATGCTGCGAGATCCGTTCTCGTGATCCAATCACCCAAAACAGTTACAAGTGACCAAGTGAAAACAGGGCCTGAGATTCCGGAACACCGGCTTTGTGAAGTAGGCCCCTGGCACAACAATACACACAACATGTTGTGAGAGACACATCTGGAGGTCGCAAGTGCACTCTCTGGGCATGCCTGGCACTGGAACTGCCAAGCCATTATGGATTTTGTTTTCGTCTTTGTGCGTTGTTATTGTTGAGGAAGATCCTATTTTGCTGATGAGCGCGGTAAGAGGATCACACGGCCTCGGGTCTCCTGGAGGATTAATGCAGCCGGATATTTTTTGACCCTGTTTTTACACCCTCAACGGAGACGTCGAGGATTAGGGTTGTAGTATTGGATCTCAATTGTGTCTCATATGGCTGCGTTATAAATTCATTTGAATCGTTTTGGAAGTAATCAGAAGGCCAAAAAAAGTCAAGTTTGAAATTCCATCCATCTTCTAGACCCACTGTCCCCTGAACAAACACATCCACCTCCACTATCTTTCATCGATCAGGCCACCAAAAGCAGCTCTTATTCTAAACAAGTAGCTGATTGTTTTTAAGCAGTACCGGGTGGTGAGCACACAACTCCAAATCTTCAACAAGTAGACACAGTGTCACAGAGAGTAATGTAACAAATTATCAGTGGATGTACTGGAGACTGGAATACCTTGAAATTGAAATCCATCTTTCTTTGACATTATACAGCAGGGGTCACCAACATGGTGCCCGCGGGCACCAGGTAGCCCCCCCAAGGACCTCATCAGTGGCCCGCAGACCCGTTCGAAAAATTGCACAGCTGGTTGAGCTGCGTCTAAAATTCCATTTCATCCATTGTTAAGTCATTTTTGATACTAATTGAGAACTGATGAGCTTGACAAGTGTCTTCACATAGATAGGTATCATTAATGATAATATATAACTAGCAATCTGGTAGCCCTTCATACGGCTCAGGATCCATGAAGTAGCTCTCAGTGCCAAAAAGGTTGCTGACCCCTGTTCTACAGGCTGTGTCACTCACTTTGAAAATAACTGTACTATTAGTGAATTGATTTTTTTTTTTAAATAATGATTAGTTGTAGTTCAAAACGGATCAGAGTTGGAGTTCTCTTTTGACAGTGTAGATTTTCAGATTCCAAAGCTAAAAGGAGCCTGACGCAGCAGGTTCCTTGTGGGCAAATGTCTGTTGCCAAGTTGTCTCTCTGTCTCGCACACTGTCTCGCACACTGTCTCACATACACACACACACACACACACACAATGTGCTGACATCAGAGAGAATTGACCTTAGGGGAACTCGGATTTCACCTCCTCAGTGTTTGGTATCTGTGAGCAGGAGGCAGACACTCAGAGCTGCAGCAGCCAAGGTT